>NW_028135301.1:0-154723 GCF_964662115.1 Mustela nivalis | reverse complement strand
ATGGTCGCACACATCTGTCACCGCGCTCCCCAGGAGCAAGTGTGGGGAAGGCGCCGCACGCCGCCTCCGGGGAAGAGTAGGAGCTGTTGGCCTTGGGGTCGGGAAAGCTTCATGAAGCAGGATAGCCTGCTGTGCACGAACAGCTGGCCAGTGGCAAGACAAGTGTCACCCGCTCCCTGTGCGGAGAGATGGAAGCCTGGCTGCTAAGGAGACATGAGTGGACGACTAGGGCAGGGGCGCGTGCTCCACTCTGAGGAAGGAGTCTGGGCAGAAGGCAGGCCTGTCCTGTGCCTCTGGTCCCAAGGGGACAGCAACTCCTTGGCCACCTGTCCCAAGGGCAGACGGGCTTGCCCCCAGGGCCATACCTGGAACTCGCAGAAACAACCCCATGGAGAAACGGGCAGTCAGACGCCCTCTTCCACCAATATGTGGCAGCGTTGTTCGTGGCAGGGGCTGTGCCGGGGAAGGAGTGGAGACAGTCCGCCACAGTTCCCATCCAAGTGCACGGGCCGTGTGCACGGATCCTGTCGCCTCCTCTCTCCTGTAGTGAAGGCACTGGCCTAGACCCCGAGTCTGCCTGAGCGCCTGAGCAAAAGGCAAAGCCTTACCTAGGCCAGGAGATGGTCATAGGCATAGAGTGCCATGCTAGGCCACGCACGCTGCTGCAGGGTTGTGACTGTGTCTGCTTAGTTCGGCTTAGCAAGGTGAACCCTGGGCGCGAACTTGGAGCCCGGGAAAGCAAGGCCCAAGAGGCACCAGATCTCCCACGGCTCTTCTTCCCTGCCGGGACAGAGCGAACGACCAAAGCCTTGCTGAGGAAGCAGCAGAGAAGTGTGGTTTGCGACAAGCTGAAAACCTCTGTGAAAGCATAGCAGTCGCTGGGAAATCAGAGTCGGTTCTGTGGGCTGCTTTTGTTGCTTGCCTTAGCCTAGTATTCACAGCACGATGGGAGAAACCCGCATAGAGCCAAAGCCTCTTTCCCAGGGCATCCCCTCTGGAAAGCACAGCATTCTTTGGGAAATCAGAGTCGGGTTTGTGGGATGCTGCCTGCTGCTTGCCGGAGCTAGTGTCCACAGCACAGTGTGATAAAACCCGCATGGAGCGAAATCATCTTGGCCTGGGCATCCCCCTCTGCCTGAGAGAGAAGCGTGGTGGCACCTGTGGTAAGCCTTTAAGGAAAGGGACACGTCTGTCACGGCAGAGCGACGGAAGCCTGGCTGCTAAGGAGACACGAGGGGAAGATTAGGGCAGGGAAAGGGCTCCACTCTGAGGAAGGAGTCTGGGCAGAAAGCCTTTGGGTTCAAGGAGACAGCAGCTCCTTGGCCACCTGTCCGTGGTGGAGACTGGCTTGGCACCAGGCGCCTACCCTGAACTCGAGAAACAACTCCCAGAAAGAACTGGCCATCAGATGCCGTCTTCCTCTAGGATGTGAGCGGGGAGGAGGCACGGGGTTTAAGGGGAAGGGAGGGGACAGTCCCACAAAGCTCCCTATTCAGTGCAAAGGGCAGTGTGCAGGGATCCTGTCACCTTCCTTTCCTGTGGGGAAAGCACTGGCCTAGTCCGCGAGTCCTCCTGAGCGCCAGAGTAAAAGGCCACAAGCGATGCCTCCACCGGGAGAAGGTAGTGTGCATAGAGTGCCATACTAGGCTACGCACGCTACTGCACTGTTGTGGCTATATCTGCTTAGTTCGTCCTGGCAGGTTGAACCCAGGACGCGAACATGGAGCCCTGGAAAGCAAGGCCCAAGAGGCACCAGCCTCTCCCGCAGCTCTTCTTCCCTGAGCGAATGAAGCCTTGCTAAGGAAGCAGCGGCGAAGTGAGGTTTGCTCCAAGACAAAGCCTCTGCGAAAGCACAGCATTCGCTGAGAAGTGTTCTGCGGGCTGCTGCTGCTTGCCCGAGCCCAGTCTCGCGGTGGGAGAAACCCGCATACAGCGAAAGCCTCTTTGCCTGGGCATCTCCCCTGGAAAGCACAGCATTCGTTGGGAAATCAGAGGTTGGGTTTGGGGATGCTGCTGCTGCTTGCCTGAGCTATTCCCCGAAGCACGGTGGAAGAACCTGCATGTAGCGAAATACTCTTTGCCCTAGCATCCCTTCTGCCTGAGAGAGAATCGTGGTCGCACACGTCAGTCACCGCGGCTCCCCAGGAGCAGGGTTGTGACTGTGTCTGCTAGTTCGGCTTAGCAAGGTGAACCACGGGGGCAAACTTGGAGTCCAGGAAAGCATGGCACAAGAGGCACCAGCTCTCCCACGGCTCTTCTTCCCTGCCGGGACAGAGCGAACAACCAAAGCCTTGCTGTGGAAGCAGCAGCGAAGTGCGGTTTGCGCGAAGCTAAAAACTTCTGTGAAAGCATAGCAGTCAATGGGAAATCAGAGCCGGTTCTGTGGGCAGCTTTTGTTGCTTGCCTTAGCCTAGTATTCCCAGCACGATGGGAGAAACTCGCATAGAGGAAAGCCTCTTTGCCAGGGCATCCCCTCTAAAGAAAGCACAGCATTCTTCTGGAAATCAGAGTTGGGTTTGGGATGCTGCTGATGCTTGCTTGAGCTAGTCTCCGCAGCACGGTGGAAGATACCCGCATGGAGCGAAATACTCTTTGCCCTAGCATCCCTTCTGCTGAGAGAGAAGCATGGTCGCACACATCTGTCACCGCGCTCCCCAGAGCAAGTGTGGGGAAGGCGCCGCACGCCGCCTCCGGGGAAGAGAAGGAGCTGTTGGCCTTGGGGTCGGGAAAGCATCAGGAAGCAGGATAGCCTGCTGTGCACGAACAGCTGGCCAGTGGCAAGACAAGTGTCACCCGCTCCCTGTGCGGAGAGATGGAAGCCTGGCTGCTAAGGAGACAAGAGTGGACGACTATGGCAGGGGCGCGTGCTCCACTCTGAGGAAGGAGTCTGGGCAGAAGGCAGGCCTGTCCTGTGCCTCTGGTCCCAAGGGGACAGCAACTCCTTGGCCACCTGTCCCAAGGGCAGACGGGCTTGCCCCCAGGTGCCATACCTGGAACTCGCAGAAACAACCCCATGGAGAAACGGGCAGTCAGATGCCCTCTTCCACCAATATGTGGCAGCGTTGTTCGTGGCAGGGGGTGTGCCGGGGAAGGAGTGGAGACAGTCCCCACAGTTCCCCATCCAAGTGCACGGGCCGTGTGCACGGATCCTGTCGCCTCCTCTCTCCTGTAGTGAAGGCACTGGCCTAGACCCCGAGTCTGCCTGAGCGCCTGAGCAAAAGGCAAAGCCTTACCTAGGCCAGGGAGATGGTCATAGGCATAGAGTGCCATGCTAGGCCACGCACGCTGCTGCAGGGTTGTGCCTGTGTCTGCTTAGTTCGGCTTAGCAAGGTGAACCCTGGGCGCGAACTTGGAGCCTGGGAAAGCAAGGCCCAAGAGGCACCAGCTCTCCCACGGCTCTTCTTCCCTGCCGGGACAGAGCGAACGACCAAAGCCTTGCTGATGAAGCAGCAGAGAAGTGTGGTTTGCGACAAGCTGAAAACCTCTGTGAAAGCATAGCAGTCGCTGGGAAATCAGAGTCGGTTCTGTGGGCTGCTTTTGTTGCTTGCCTTAGCCTAGTATTCACAGCACGATGGGAGAAACCCGCATAGAGCAAAAGCCTCTTTCCCAGGGCATCCCCTCTGGGAAAGCACAGCATTCTTTGGGAAATCAGAGTCGGGTTTGTGGGATGCTGCCTGCTGCTTGCCGGAGCTAGTGTCCACAGCACAGTGTCATAAACCCGCATGGAGCGAAATCATCTTGGACTGGGCATCCCCTCTGCCTGAGAGAGAAGCGTGGTGGCACCTGTGGTAAGCCTTTAAGGAAAGGGACACGTCTGTCACTGCAGAGCGACGGAAGCCTGGCTGCTAAGGAGACACGAGGGGAAGATTAGGGCAGGGGAAAGGGCTCCACTCTGAGGAAGGAGTCTGGGCAGAAAGCCTTTGGGTTCAAGGAGACAGCAGCTCCTTGGCCACCTGTCCGTGGTGGAGACATGGGCTTGGCACCAGGCGCCTACCCTGAACTCGAGAAACAACTCCCAGAAAGAACTGGCCATCAGATGCCGTCTTCCTCTAGGATGTGGAAGCGTGGAGGAGGCACGGGGTTTAAGGGGAAGGGGAGGGCGCAGGCCCCCAAAGCTCCCTATTCAGTGCAAAGGCAGTGTGCAGGGATCCTGTCACCTTCCTTTCCTGTGGGGAAAGCACTGGCCTAGTCCGCGAGTCCTCCTGAGCGCCAGAGTAAAAGGCCAAGCGATGCCTCCACCGGGAGAAGGTATTGTGCATAGAGTGTCATCCTAGGCTACGCACGCTGCTGCAGGGTTGTGGCTGTGTCTGCTTAGTTCATCCTGGCAGGGTGAACCCAGGACGTGAACATGGAGCCCGGGAAAGCAAGCCCAGGAGGAACCAGCTCCGTCCGCAGCTCTTCTTCCCTGACACGACTGAAGCCTTGCTGAGGAAGCAGCGGCGAAGTGCTGTTCGCTCCAAGACAAAGCCTCTGCGAAAGCCCAACATTCGCTGAGAAGTTCTGGGGGCTCCTGCTGTTGCCTGAGCTCAGTCTCACAGTGGCAGAAACCCGCATACAGCGAAAGCCTCATTGCCTGGGCTTCTCCCTGGGAAAGCACAGCATCCGTTGGGATATCAGAGTGCGATTGGGGATGCTGCTTCTTCTTGCCTGAGCTATTCTCCGAGCATGGTGGAAGATACCCGCATGGAGCGAATACTCTTTGCCTAGCTTTGCTTCTGCCTGAGAGAGAAGCATGGTCGCACACATCTGTCACCGCGCTCCCCAGGAGCAAGTGTGGGGAAGGCGCCGCACGCCGCCTCCGGGGAAGAGTAGGAGCTGTTGGCCTTGGGGTCGGGAAAGCTTCAGGAAGCAGGATAGCCTGCTGTGCACGAACAGCTGGCCAGTGGCAAGACAAGTGTCACCCGCTCCCTGTGCGGAGAGATGGAAGCCTGGCTGCTAAGGAGACATGAGTGGACGACTAGGGCAGGGGCGCGTGCTCCACTCTGAGGAAGGAGTCTGGGCAGAAGGCAGGCCTGTCCTGTGCCTCTGGTCCCAAGGGGACAGCAACTCCTTGGCCACCTGTCCCAAGGGCAGACGGGCTTGCCCCCAGGTGCCATACCTGGAACTCGCAGAAACAACCCCATGGAGAAACGGGCAGTCAGACGCCCTCTTCCACCAATATGTGGCAGCGTTGTTCGTGGCAGGGGCTGTGCCGGGGAAGGAGTGGAGACAGTCCGCCACAGTTCCCCATCCAAGTGCACGGGCCGTGTGCACGGATCCTGTCGCCTCCTCTCTCCTGTAGTGAAGGCACTGGCCTAGACCCCGAGTCTGCCTGAGCGCCTGAGCAAAAGGCAAAGCCTTACCTAGGCCAGGAGATGGTCATAGGCATAGAGTGCCATGCTAGGCCACGCACGCTGCTGCAGGGTTGTGACTGTGTCTGCTTAGTTCGGCTTAGCAAGGTGAACCCTGGGCGCGAACTTGGAGCCCGGGAAAGCAAGGCCCAAGAGGCACCAGATCTCCCACGGCTCTTCTTCCCTGCCGGGACAGAGCGAACGACCAAAGCCTTGCTGAGGAAGCAGCAGAGCAGAGAAGTGTGGTTTGCGACAAGCTGAAAACCTCTGTGAAAGCATAGCAGTCGCTGGGAAATCAGAGTCGGTTCTGTGGGCTGCTTTTGTTGCTTGCCTTAGCCTAGTATTCACAGCACGATGGGAGAAACCCGCATAGAGCAAAAGCCTCTTTCCCAGGGCATCCCTCTGGGAAAGCACAGCATTCTTTGGGAAATCAGATCGGGTTTGTGGGATGCTGCCTGCTGCTTGCCGGAGCTATGTCCACAGCACAGTGTGATAAACCCGCATGGAGCGAAATCATCTTGGACTGGGCATCCCCTTGCCTGAGAGAGAAGCGTGGTGGCACTGTGGTAAGCCTTTAAGGAAAGGGACACGTCTGTCACGGCAGAGCGACGGAAGCCTGGCTGCTAAGGAGACACGAGGGGAAGATTAGGGCAGGGAAAGGGCTCCACTCTGAGGAAGGAGTCTGGGCAGAAAGCCTTTGGGTTCAAGGAGACAGACAGCTCCTTGGCCACCTGTCCGTGGTGGAGACATGGGGCTTGGCACCAGGCGCCTACCCTGAACTCGAGAAACAACTCCCAGAAGAACTGGCCATCAGATGCCGTCTTCCTCTAGGATGTGGAAGCGGGGAGGAGGCACGGGGTTTAAGGGGAAGGGGAGGGGACAGTCCCACAAAGCTCCCTATTCAGTGCAAAAGGGCAGTGTGCAGGGATCCTGTCACCTTCCTTTCTGTGGGAAAGCACTGGCCTAGTCCGCGAGTCCTCCTGAGCGCCAGAGTAAAAGGCCACAAGCGATGCCTCCACCGGGAGAAGGTAGTGTGCATAGAGTGCCATACTAGGCTACGCACGCTACTGCACTGTTGTGGCTATATCTGCTTAGTTCGTCCTGGCAGGTTGAACCCAGGACGCGAACATGGAGCCCTGGAAAGCAAGGCCCAAGAGGCACCAGCTCTCCCGCAGCTCTTCTTCCCTGATGCGAATGAAGCCTTGCTAAGGAAGCAGCGGCGAAGTGAGGTTTGCTCCAAGACAAAGCCTCTGCGAAAGCACAGCATTCGCTGAGAAGTGTTCTGCGGGCTGCTGCTGCTTGCCCGAGCCCAGTCTCGCGGTGGGAGAAACCCGCATACAGCGAAAGCCTCTTTGCCTGGGCATCTCCCCTGGGAAAGCACAGCATTCGTTGGGAAATCAGAGTTGGGTTTGGGGATGCTGCTGCTGCTTGCCTGAGCTATTCCCCGCAGCACGGTGGAAGACACCTGCATGTAGCGAAATACTCTTTGCCCTAGCATCCCTTCTGCCTGAGAGAGAATCGTGGTCGCACACGTCAGTCACCGCGCTCCCCAGGAGCAGGGTTGTGACTGTGTCTGCTAGTTCGGCTTAGCAAGGTGAACCACGGGGGCAAACTTGGAGTCCAGGAAAGCATGGCACAAGAGGCACCAGCTCTCCCACGGCTCTTCTTCCCTGCCGGGACAGAGCGAACAACCAAAGCCTTGCTGTGGAAGCAGCAGCGAAGTGCGGTTTGCGCGAAGCTAAAAACTTCTGTGAAAGCATAGCAGTCAATGGGAAATCAGAGCCGGTTCTGTGGGCTGCTTTTGTTGCTTGCCTTAGCCTAGTATTCCCAGCACGATGGGAGAAACTCGCATAGAGGGAAAGCCTCTTTGCCAGGGCATCCCCTCTAAGAAAGCACAGCATTCTCTGGGAAATCAGAGTTGGGTTTGGGGATGCTGCTGATGCTTGCTTGAGCTAGTCTCCGCAGCACGGTGGAAGATACCCGCATGGAGCGAAATACTCTTTGCCCTAGCATCCCTTCTGCCTGAGAGAGAAGCATGGTCGCACACATCTGTCACCGCGCTCCCCAGGAGCAAGTGTGGGGAAGGCGCCGCACGCCGCCTCCGGGGAAGAGAAGGAGCTGTTGGCCTTGGGGTCGGGAAAGCTTCAGGAAGCAGGATAGCCTGCTGTGCACGAACAGCTGGCCAGTGGCAAGACAAGTGTCACCCGCTCCCTGTGCGGAGAGATGGAAGCCTGGCTGCTAAGGAGACATGAGTGGACGACTAGGGCAGGGGCGCGTGCTCCACTCTGAGGAAGGAGTCTGGGCAGAAGGCAGGCCTGTCCTGTGCCTCTGGTCCCAAGGGGACAGCAACTCCTTGGCCACCTGTCCCAAGGGCAGACGGGCTTGCCCCCAGGTGCCATACCTGGAACTCGCAGAAACAACCCCATGGAGAAACGGGCAGTCAGATGCCCTCTTCCACCAATATGTGGCAGCGTTGTTCGTGGCAGGGGGTGTGCCGGGGAAGGAGTGGAGACAGTCCCCCACAGTTCCCCATCCAAGTGCACGGGCCGTGTGCACGGATCCTGTCGCCTCCTCTCTCCTGTAGTGAAGGCACTGGCCTAGACCCCGAGTCTGCCTGAGCGCCTGAGCAAAAGGCAAAGCCTTACCTAGGCCAGGAGATGGTCATAGGCATAGAGTGCCATGCTAGGCCACGCACGCTGCTGCAGGGTTGTGACTGTGTCTGCTTAGTTCGGCTTAGCAAGGTGAACCCTGGGCGCGAACTTGGAGCCTGGGAAAGCAAGGCCCAAGAGGCACCAGATCTCCCACGGCTCTTCTTCCCTGCCGGGACAGAGCGAACGACCAAAGCCTTGCTGAGGAAGCAGCAGAGAAGTGTGGTTTGCGACAAGCTGAAAACCTCTGTGAAAGCATAGCAGTCGCTGGGAAATCAGAGTCGGTTCTGTGGGCTGCTTTTGTTGCTTGCCTTAGCCTAGTATTCACAGCACGATGGGAGAAACCCGCATAGAGCAAAAGCCTCTTTCCCAGGGCATCCCCTCTGGGAAAGCACAGCATTCTTTGGGAAATCAGAGTCGGGTTTGTGGGATGCTGCCTGCTGCTTGCCGGAGCTAGTGTCCACAGCACAGTGTGATAAACCCGCATGGAGCGAAATCATCTTGGACTGGGCATCCCCTCTGCCTGAGAGAGAAGCGTGGTGGCACCTGTGGTAAGCCTTTAAGGAAAGGGACTCGTCTGTCAGGGCAGAGCGACGGAAGCCTGGCTGCTAAGGAGACACGAGGGGAAGATTAGGGCAGGGGAAAGGGCTCCACTCTGAGGAAGGAGTCTGGGCAGAAAGCCTTTGGGTTCAAGGAGACAGCAGCTCCTTGGCCACCTGTCCGTGGTGGAGACATGGGCTTGGCACCAGGCGCCTACCCTGAACTCGAGAAACAACTCCCAGAAAGAACTGGCCATCAGATGCCGTCTTCCTCTAGGATGTGGAAGCGTGGAGGAGGCACGGGGTTTAAGGGGAAGGGGAGGGGGCAGGCCCCCAAAGCTCCCTATTCAGTGCAAAGGGCAGTGTGCAGGGATCCTGTCACCTTCCTTTCCTGTGGGGAAAGCACTGGCCTAGTCCGCGAGTCCTCCTGAGCGCCAGAGTAAAAGGCCAAGCGATGCCTCCACCGGGAGAAGGTATTGTGCATAGAGTGTCATCCTAGGCTACGCACGCTGCTGCACGGTTGTGGCTGTGTCTGCTTAGTTCGTCCTGGCAGGGTGAACCCAGGACGTGAACATGGAGCCCGGGAAAGCAAGCCCAGGAGGAACCAGCTCGTCCGCAGCTCTTCTTCCCTGACACGACTGAAGCCCTGCTGAGGAAGCAGCGGCGAAGTGCTGTTCGCTCCAAGACAAAGCCTCTGCGAAAGCCCAACATTCGCTGAGAAGTTCTGGGGGCTCCTGCTGTTTGCCTGAGCTCAGTCTCACAGTGGCAGAAACCCGCATACAGCGAAAGCCTCATTGCCTGGGCATCTCCCCTGGGAAAGCACAGCATCCGTTGGGATATCAGAGTTGCGATTGGGGATGCTGCTTCTTCTTGCCTGAGCTATTCTCCGAGCATGGTGGAAGATACCCGCATGGAGCGAAATACTCTTTGCCCTAGCATTGCTTCTGCCTGAGAGAGAAGCATGGTCGCACACATCTGTCACCGCGCTCCCCAGGAGCAAGTGTGGGGAAGGCGCCGCACGCCGCCTCCGGGGAAGAGTAGGAGCTGTTGGCCTTGGGGTCGGGAAAGCTTCAGGAAGCAGGATAGCCTGCTGTGCACGAACAGCTGGCCAGTGGCAAGACAAGTGTCACCCGCTCCCTGTGCGGAGAGATGGAAGCCTGGCTGCTAAGGAGACATGAGTGGACGACTAGGGCAGGGGCGCGTGCTCCACTCTGAGGAAGGAGTCTGGGCAGAAGGCAGGCCTGTCCTGTGCCTCTGGTCCCAAGGGGACAGCAACTCCTTGGCCACCTGTCCCAAGGGCAGACGGGCTTGCCCCCAGGTGCCATACCTGGAACTCGCAGAAACAACCCCATGGAGAAACGGGCAGTCAGACGCCCTATTCCACCAATATGTGGCAGCGTTGTTCGTGGCAGGGGCTGTGCCGGGGAAGGAGTGGAGACAGTCCCCCACAGTTCCCCATCCAAGTGCACGGGCCGTGTGCACGGATCCTGTCGCCTCCTCTCTCCTGTAGTGAAGGCACTGGCCTAGACCCCGAGTCTGCCTGAGCGCCTGAGCAAAAGGCAAAGCCTTACCTAGGCCAGGAGATGGTCATAGGCATAGAGTGCCATGCTAGGCCACGCACGCTGCTGCAGGGTTGTGACTGTGTCTGCTTAGTTCGGCTTAGCAAGGTGAACCCTGGGCGCGAACTTGGAGCCCGGGAAAGCAAGGCCCAAGAGGCACCAGATCTCCCACGGCTCTTCTTCCCTGCCGGGACAGAGCGAACGACCAAAGCCTTGCTGAGGAAGCAGCAGAGAAGTGTGGTTTGCGACAAGCTGAAAACCTCTGTGAAAGCATAGCAGTCGCTGGGAAATCAGAGTCGGTTCTGTGGGCTGCTTTTGTTGCTTGCCTTAGCCTAGTATTCACAGCACGATGGGAGAAACCCGCATAGAGCAAAAGCCTCTTTCCCAGGGCATCCCCTCTGGGAAAGCACAGCATTCTTTGGGAAATCAGAGTCGGGTTTGTGGGATGCTGCCTGCTGCTTGCCGGAGCTAGTGTCCACAGCACAGTGTGATAAACCCGCATGGAGCGAAATCATCTTGGACTGGGCATCCCCTCTGCCTGAGAGAGAAGCGTGGTGGCACCTGTGGTAAGCCTTTAAGGAAAGGGACACGTCTGTCACAGCAGAGCGACGGAAGCCTGGCTGCTAAGGAGACACGAGGGGAAGATTAGGGCAGGGGAAAGGGCTCCACTCTGAGGAAGGAGTCTGGGCAGAAAGCCTTTGGGTTCAAGGAGACAGCAGCTCCTTGGACACCTGTCCGTGGTGGAGACATGGGCTTGGCACCAGGCGCCTACCCTGAACTCGAGAAACAACTCCCAGAAAGAACTGGCCATCAGATGCCGTCTTCCTCTAGGATGTGGAAGCGTGGAGGAGGCACGGGGTTTAAGGGGAAGGGGAGGGGACAGTCCCCCAAAGCTCCCTATTCAGTGCAAAGGGCAGTGTGCAGGGATCCTGTCACCTTCCTTTCCTGTGGGGAAAGCACTGGCCTAGTCCGCGAGTCCTCCTGAGCGCCAGAGTAAAAGGCCACAAGCGATGCCTCCACCGGGAGAAGGTAGTGTGCATAGAGTGCCATACTAGGCTACGCACGCTACTGCACTGTTGTGGCTATATCTGCTTAGTTCGTCCTGGCAGGTTGAACCCAGGACGCGAACATGGAGCCCTGGAAAGCAAGGCCCAAGAGGCACCAGCTCTCCCGCAGCTCTTCTTCCCTGATGCGAATGAAGCCTTGCTAAGGAAGCAGCGGCGAAGTGAGGTTTGCTCCAAGACAAAGCCTCTGCGAAAGCACAGCATTCGCTGAGAAGTGTTCTGCGGGCTGCTGCTGCTTGCCCGAGCCCAGTCTCGCGGTGGGAGAAACCCGCATACAGCGAAAGCCTCTTTGCCTGGGCATCTCCCCTGGGAAAGCACAGCATTCGTTGGGAAATCAGAGTTGGTTTGGGGATGCTGCTGCTGCTTGCCTGAGCTATTCCCCGCAGCACGGTGGAAGACACCCGCATGTAGCGAAATACTCTTTGCCCTAGCATCCCTTCTGCCTGAGAGAGAATCGTGGTCGCACACGTCAGTCACCGCGCTCCCCAGGAGCAGGGTTGTGACTGTGTCTGCTAGTTCGGCTTAGCAAGGTGAACCACGGGGGCAAACTTGGAGTCCAGGAAAGCATGGCACAAGAGGCACCAGCTCTCCCACGGCTCTTCTTCCCTGCCGGGACAGAGCGAACAACCAAAGCCTTGCTGTGGAAGCAGCAGCGAAGTGCGGTTTGCGCGAAGCTAAAAACTTCTGTGAAAGCATAGCAGTCAATGGGAAATCAGAGCCGGTTCTGTGGGTTGCTTTTGTTGCTTGCCTTAGCCTAGTATTCCCAGCACGATGGGAGAAACTCGCATAGAGGGAAAGCCTCTTTGCCAGGGCATCCCCTCTAAGAAAGCACAGCATTCTCTGGGAAATCAGAGTTGGGTTTGGGGATGCTGCTGATGCTTGCTTGAGCTAGTCTCCGCAGCACGGTGGAAGATACCCGCATGGAGCGAAATACTCTTTGCCCTAGCATCCCTTCTGCCTGAGAGAGAAGCATGGTCGCACACATCTGTCACCGCGCTCCCCAGGAGCAAGTGTGGGGAAGGCGCCGCACGCCGCCTCCGGGGAAGAGAAGGAGCTGTTGGCCTTGGGGTCGGGAAAGCTTCAGGAAGCAGGATAGCCTGCTGTGCACGAACAGCTGGCCAGTGGCAAGACAAGTGTCACCCGCTCCCTGTGCGGAGAGATGGAAGCCTGGCTGCTAAGGAGACATGAGTGGACGACTAGGGCAGGGGCGCGTGCTCCACTCTGAGGAAGGAGTCTGGGCAGAAGGCAGGCCTGTCCTGTGCCTCTGGTCCCAAGGGGACAGCAACTCCTTGGCCACCTGTCCCAAGGGCAGACGGGCTTGCCCCCAGGTGCCATACCTGGAACTCGCAGAAACAACCCCATGGAGAAACGGGCAGTCAGATGCCCTCTTCCACCAATATGTGGCAGCGTTGTTCGTGGCAGGGGGTGTGCCGGGGAAGGAGTGGAGACAGTCCCCCACAGTTCCCCATCCAAGTGCACGGGCCGTGTGCACGGATCCTGTCGCCCCCTCTCTCCTGTAGTGAAGGCACTGGCCTAGACCCCGAGTCTGCCTGAGCGCCTGAGCAAAAGGCAAAGCCTTACCTAGGCCAGGAGATGGTCATAGGCATAGAGTGCCATGCTAGGCCACGCACGCTGCTGCAGGGTTGTGACTGTGTCTGCTTAGTTCGGCTTAGCAAGGTGAACCCTGGGCGCGAACTTGGAGCCTGGGAAAGCAAGGCCCAAGAGGCACCAGATCTCCCACGGCTCTTCTTCCCTGCCGGGACAGAGCGAACGACCAAAGCCTTGCTGAGGAAGCAGCAGAGAAGTGTGGTTTGCGACAAGCTGAAAACCTCTGTGAAAGCATAGCAGTCGCTGGGAAATCAGAGTCGGTTCTGTGGGCTGCTTTTGTTGCTTGCCTTAGCCTAGTATTCACAGCACGATGGGAGAAACCCGCATAGAGCAAAAGCCTCTTTCCCAGGGCATCCCCTCTGGGAAAGCACAGCATTCTTTGGGAAATCAGAGTCGGGTTTGTGGGATGCTGCCTGCTGCTTGCCGGAGCTAGTGTCCACAGCACAGTGTCATAAACCCGCATGGAGCGAAATCATCTTGGACTGGGCATCCCCTCTGCCTGAGAGAGAAGCGTGGTGGCACCTGTGGTAAGCCTTTAAGGAAAGGGACACGTCTGTCACTGCAGAGCGACGGAAGCCTGGCTGCTAAGGAGACACGAGGGGAAGATTAGGGCAGGGGAAAGGGCTCCACTCTGAGGAAGGAGTCTGGGCAGAAAGCCTTTGGGTTCAAGGAGACAGCAGCTCCTTGGCCACCTGTCCGTGGTGGAGACATGGGCTTGGCACCAGGCGCCTACCCTGAACTCGAGAAACAACTCCCAGAAAGAACTGGCCATCAGATGCCGTCTTCCTCTAGGATGTGGAAGCGTGGAGGAGGCACGGGGTTTAAGGGGAAGGGGAGGGGGCAGGCCCCCAAAGCTCCCTATTCAGTGCAAAGGGCAGTGTGCAGGGATCCTGTCACCTTCCTTTCCTGTGGGGAAAGCACTGGCCTAGTCCGCGAGTCCTCCTGAGCGCCAGAGTAAAAGGCCAAGCGATGCCTCCACCGGGAGAAGGTATTGTGCATAGAGTGTCATCCTAGGCTACGCACGCTGCTGCACGGTTGTGGCTGTGTCTGCTTAGTTCGTCCTGGCAGGGTGAACCCAGGACGTGAACATGGAGCCCGGGAAAGCAAGCCCAGGAGGAACCAGCTCGTCCGCAGCTCTTCTTCCCTGACACGACTGAAGCCTTGCTGAGGAAGCAGCGGCGAAGTGCTGTTCGCTCCAAGACAAAGCCTCTGCGAAAGCCCAACATTCGCTGAGAAGTTCTGGGGGCTCCTGCTGTTTGCCTGAGCTCAGTCTCACAGTGGCAGAAACCCGCATACAGCGAAAGCCTCATTGCCTGGGCATCTCCCCTGGGAAAGCACAGCATCCGTTGGGATATCAGAGTTGCGATTGGGGATGCTGCTTCTTCTTGCCTGAGCTATTCTCCGAGCATGGTGGAAGATACCCGCATGGAGCGAAATACTCTTTGCCCTAGCATTGCTTCTGCCTGAGAGAGAAGCATGGTCGCACACATCTGTCACCGCGCTCCCCAGGAGCAAGTGTGGGGAAGGCGCCGCACGCCGCCTCCGGGGAAGAGTAGGAGCTGTTGGCCTTGGGGTCGGGAAAGCTTCAGGAAGCAGGATAGCCTGCTGTGCACGAACAGCTGGCCAGTGGCAAGACAAGTGTCACCCGCTCCCTGTGCGGAGAGATGGAAGCCTGGCTGCTAAGGAGACATGAGTGGACGACTAGGGCAGGGGCGCGTGCTCCACTCTGAGGAAGGAGTCTGGGCAGAAGGCAGGCCTGTCCTGTGCCTCTGGTCCCAAGGGGACAGCAACTCCTTGGCCACCTGTCCCAAGGGCAGACGGGCTTGCCCCCAGGTGCCATACCTGGAACTCGCAGAAACAACCCCATGGAGAAACGGGCAGTCAGATGCCCTCTTCCACCAATATGTGGCAGCGTTGTTCGTGGCAGGGGGTGTGCCGGGGAAGGAGTGGAGACAGTCCCCCACAGTTCCCCATCCAAGTGCACGGGCCGTGTGCACGGATCCTGTCGCCTCCTCTCTCCTGTAGTGAAGGCACTGGCCTAGACCCCGAGTCTGCCTGAGCGCCTGAGCAAAAGGCAAAGCCTTACCTAGGCCAGGAGATGGTCATAGGCATAGAGTGCCATGCTAGGCCACGCACGCTGCTGCAGGGTTGTGACTGTGTCTGCTTAGTTCGGCTTAGCAAGGTGAACCCTGGGCGCGAACTTGGAGCCCGGGAAAGCAAGGCCCAAGAGGCACCAGATCTCCCACGGCTCTTCTTCCCTGCCGGGACAGAGCGAACGACCAAAGCCTTGCTGAGGAAGCAGCAGAGAAGTGTGGTTTGCGACAAGCTGAAAACCTCTGTGAAAGCATAGCAGTCGCTGGGAAATCAGAGTCGGTTCTGTGGGCTGCTTTTGTTGCTTGCCTTAGCCTAGTATTCACAGCACGATGGGAGAAACCCGCATAGAGCAAAAGCCTCTTTCCCAGGGCATCCCCTCTGGGAAAGCACAGCATTCTTTGGGAAATCAGAGTCGGGTTTGTGGGATGCTGCCTGCTGCTTGCCGGAGCTAGTGTCCACAGCACAGTGTGATAAACCCGCATGGAGCGAAATCATCTTGGACTGGGCATCCCCTCTGCCTGAGAGAGAAGCGTGGTGGCACCTGTGGTAAGCCTTTAAGGAAAGGGACACGTCTGTCACGGCAGAGCGACGGAAGCCTGGCTGCTAAGGAGACACGAGGGGAAGATTAGGGCAGGGGAAAGGGCTCCACTCTGAGGAAGGAGTCTGGGCAGAAAGCCTTTGGGTTCAAGGAGACAGCAGCTCCTTGGCCACCTGTCCGTGGTGGAGACATGGGCTTGGCACCAGGCGCCTACCCTGAACTCGAGAAACAACTCCCAGAAAGAACTGGCCATCAGATGCCGTCTTCCTCTAGGATGTGGAAGCGTGGAGGAGGCACGGGGTTTAAGGGGAAGGGGAGGGGACAGTCCCCCAAAGCTCCCTATTCAGTGCAAAGGGCAGTGTGCAGGGATCCTGTCACCTTCCTTTCCTGTGGGGAAAGCACTGGCCTAGTCCGCGAGTCCTCCTGAGCGCCAGAGTAAAAGGCCACAAGCGATGCCTCCACCGGGAGAAGGTAGTGTGCATAGAGTGCCATACTAGGCTACGCACGCTACTGCACTGTTGTGGCTATATCTGCTTAGTTCGTCCTGGCAGGTTGAACCCAGGACGCGAACATGGAGCCCTGGAAAGCAAGGCCCAAGAGGCACCAGCTCTCCCGCAGCTCTTCTTCCCTGATGCGAATGAAGCCTTGCTAAGGAAGCAGCGGCGAAGTGAGGTTTGCTCCAAGACAAAGCCTCTGCGAAAGCACAGCATTCGCTGAGAAGTGTTCTGCGGGCTGCTGCTGCTTGCCCGAGCCCAGTCTCGCGGTGGGAGAAACCCGCATACAGCGAAAGCCTCTTTGCCTGGGCATCTCCCCTGGGAAAGCACAGCATTCGTTGGGAAATCAGAGTTGGGTTTGGGGATGCTGCTGCTGCTTGCCTGAGCTATTCCCCGCAGCACGGTGGAAGACACCCGCATGTAGCGAAATACTCTTTGCCCTAGCATCCCTTCTGCCTGAGAGAGAATCGTGGTCGCACACGTCAGTCACCGCGCTCCCCAGGAGCAGGGTTGTGACTGTGTCTGCTAGTTCGGCTTAGCAAGGTGAACCACGGGGGCAAACTTGGAGTCCGGGAAAGCATGGCACAAGAGGCACCAGCTCTCCCACGGCTCTTCTTCCCTGCCGGGACAGAGCGAACGACCAAAGCCTTGCTGTGGAAGCAGCAGCGAAGTGCGGTTTGCGCGAAGCTAAAAACTTCTGTGAAAGCATAGCAGTCAATGGGAAATCAGAGCCGGTTCTGTGGGCTGCTTTTGTTGCTTGCCTTAGCCTAGTATTCCCAGCACGATGGGAGAAACTCGCATAGAGGGAAAGCCTCTTTGCCAGGGCATCCCCTCTAAGAAAGCACAGCATTCTCTGGGAAATCAGAGTTGGGTTTGGGGATGCTGCTGATGCTTGCTTGAGCTAGTCTCCGCAGCACGGTGGAAGATACCCGCATGGAGCGAAATACTCTTTGCCCTAGCATCCCTTCTGCCTGAGAGAGAAGCATGGTCGCACACATCTGTCACCGCGCTCCCCAGGAGCAAGTGTGGGGAAGGCGCCGCACGCCGCCTCCGGGGAAGAGAAGGAGCTGTTGGCCTTGGGGTCGGGAAAGCTTCAGGAAGCAGGATAGCCTGCTGTGCACGAACAGCTGGCCAGTGGCAAGACAAGTGTCACCCGCTCCCTGTGCGGAGAGATGGAAGCCTGGCTGCTAAGGAGACATGAGTGGACGACTAGGGCAGGGGCGCGTGCTCCACTCTGAGGAAGGAGTCTGGGCAGAAGGCAGGCCTGTCCTGTGCCTCTGGTCCCAAGGGGACAGCAACTCCTTGGCCACCTGTCCCAAGGGCAGACGGGCTTGCCCCCAGGTGCCATACCTGGAACTCGCAGAAACAACCCCATGGAGAAACGGGCAGTCAGATGCCCTCTTCCACCAATATGTGGCAGCGTTGTTCGTGGCAGGGGGTGTGCCGGGGAAGGAGTGGAGACAGTCCCCCACAGTTCCCCATCCAAGTGCACGGGCCGTGTGCACGGATCCTGTCGCCTCCTCTCTCCTGTAGTGAAGGCACTGGCCTAGACCCCGAGTCTGCCTGAGCGCCTGAGCAAAAGGCAAAGCCTTACCTAGGCCAGGAGATGGTCATAGGCATAGAGTGCCATGCTAGGCCACGCACGCTGCTGCAGGGTTGTGACTGTGTCTGCTTAGTTCGGCTTAGCAAGGTGAACCCTGGGCGCGAACTTGGAGCCCGGGAAAGCAAGGCCCAAGAGGCACCAGATCTCCCACGGCTCTTCTTCCCTGCCGGGACAGAGCGAACGACCAAAGCCTTGCTGAGGAAGCAGCAGAGAAGTGTGGTTTGCGACAAGCTGAAAACCTCTGTGAATGCATAGCAGTCGCTGGGAAATCAGAGTCGGTTCTGTGGGCTGCTTTTGTTGCTTGCCTTAGCCTAGTATTCACAGCACGATGGGAGAAACCCGCATAGAGCAAAAGCCTCTTTCCCAGGGCATCCCCTCTGGGAAAGCACAGCATTCTTTGGGAAATCAGAGTCGGGTTTGTGGGATGCTGCCTGCTGCTTGCCGGAGCTAGTGTCCACAGCACAGTGTGATAAACCCGCATGGAGCGAAATCATCTTGGACTGGGCATCCCCTCTGCCTGAGAGAGAAGCGTGGTGGCACCTGTGGTAAGCCTTTAAGGAAAGGGACACGTCTGTCACTGCAGAGCGACGGAAGCCTGGCTGCTAAGGAGACACGAGGGGAAGATTAGGGCAGGGGAAAGGGCTCCACTCTGAGGAAGGAGTCTGGGCAGAAAGCCTTTGGGTTCAAGGAGACAGCAGCTCCTTGGCCACCTGTCCGTGGTGGAGACATGGGCTTGGCACCAGGCGCCTACCCTGAACTCGAGAAACAACTCCCAGAAAGAACTGGCCATCAGATGCCGTCTTCCTCTAGGATGTGGAAGCGTGGAGGAGGCACGGGGTTTAAGGGGAAGGGGAGGGGGCAGGCCCCCAAAGCTCCCTATTCAGTGCAAAGGGCAGTGTGCAGGGATCCTGTCACCTTCCTTTCCTGTGGGGAAAGCACTGGCCTAGTCCGCGAGTCCTCCTGAGCGCCAGAGTAAAAGGCCAAGCGATGCCTCCACCGGGAGAAGGTATTGTGCATAGAGTGTCATCCTAGGCTACGCACGCTGCTGCACGGTTGTGGCTGTGTCTGCTCAGTTCGTCCTGGCAGGGTGAACCCAGGACGTGAACATGGAGCCCGGGAAAGCAAGCCCAGGAGGAACCAGCTCGTCCGCAGCTCTTCTTCCCTGACACGACTGAAGCCTTGCTGAGGAAGCAGCGGCGAAGTGCTGTTCGCTCCAAGACAAAGCCTCTGCGAAAGCCCAACATTCGCTGAGAAGTTCTGGGGGCTCCTGCTGTTTGCCTGAGCTCAGTCTCACAGTGGCAGAAACCCGCATACAGCGAAAGCCTCATTGCCTGGGCATCTCCCCTGGGAAAGCACAGCATCCGTTGGGATATCAGAGTTGCGATTGGGGATGCTGCTTCTTCTTGCCTGAGCTATTCTCCGAGCATGGTGGAAGATACCCGCATGGAGCGAAATACTCTTTGCCCTAGCATTGCTTCTGCCTGAGAGAGAAGCATGGTCGCACACATCTGTCACCGCGCTCCCCAGGAGCAAGTGTGGGGAAGGCGCCGCACGCCGCCTCCGGGGAAGAGTAGGAGCTGTTGGCCTTGGGGTCGGGAAAGCTTCAGGAAGCAGGATAGCCTGCTGTGCACGAACAGCTGGCCAGTGGCAAGACAAGTGTCACCCGCTCCCTGTGCGGAGAGATGGAAGCCTGGCTGCTAAGGAGACATGAGTGGACGACTAGGGCAGGGGCGCGTGCTCCACTCTGAGGAAGGAGTCTGGGCAGAAGGCAGGCCTGTCCTGTGCCTCTGGTCCCAAGGGGACAGCAACTCCTTGGCCACCTGTCCCAAGGGCAGACGGGCTTGCCCCCAGGTGCCATACCTGGAACTCGCAGAAACAACCCCATGGAGAAACGGGCAGTCAGACGCCCTCTTCCACCAATATGTGGCAGCGTTGTTCGTGGCAGGGGCTGTGCCGGGGAAGGAGTGGAGACAGTCCCCCACAGTTCCCCATCCAAGTGCACGGGCCGTGTGCACGGATCCTGTCGCCTCCTGTCTCCTGTAGTGAAGGCACTGGCCTAGACCCCGAGTCTGCCTGAGCGCCTGAGCAAAAGGCAAAGCCTTACCTAGGCCAGGAGATGGTCATAGGCATAGAGTGCCATGCTAGGCCACGCACGCTGCTGCAGGGTTGTGACTGTGTCTGCTTAGTTCGGCTTAGCAAGGTGAACCCTGGGCGCGAACTTGGAGCCCGGGAAAGCAAGGCCCAAGAGGCACCAGATCTCCCACGGCTCTTCTTCCCTGCCGGGACAGAGCGAACGACCAAAGCCTTGCTGAGGAAGCAGCAGAGAAGTGTGGTTTGCGACAAGCTGAAAACCTCTGTGAAAGCATAGCAGTCGCTGGGAAATCAGAGTCGGTTCTGTGGGCTGCTTTTGTTGCTTGCCTTAGCCTAGTATTCACAGCACGATGGGAGAAACCCGCATAGAGCAAAAGCCTCTTTCCCAGGGCATCCCCTCTGGGAAAGCACAGCATTCTTTGGGAAATCAGAGTCGGGTTTGTGGGATGCTGCCTGCTGCTTGCCGGAGCTAGTGTCCACAGCACAGTGTGATAAACCCGCATGGAGCGAAATCATCTTGGACTGGGCATCCCCTCTGCCTGAGAGAGAAGCGTGGTGGCACCTGTGGTAAGCCTTTAAGGAAAGGGACACGTCTGTCACGGCAGAGCGACGGAAGCCTGGCTGCTAAGGAGACACGAGGGGAAGATTAGGGCAGGGGAAAGGGCTCCACTCTGAGGAAGGAGTCTGGGCAGAAAGCCTTTGGGTTCAAGGAGACAGCAGCTCCTTGGCCACCTGTCCGTGGTGGAGACATGGGCTTGGCACCAGGCGCCTACCCTGAACTCGAGAAACAACTCCCAGAAAGAACTGGCCATCAGATGCCGTCTTCCTCTAGGATGTGGAAGCGTGGAGGAGGCACGGGGTTTAAGGGGAAGGGGAGGGGACAGTCCCCCAAAGCTCCCTATTCAGTGCAAAGGGCAGTGTGCAGGGATCCTGTCACCTTCCTTTCCTGTGGGGAAAGCACTGGCCTAGTCCGCGAGTCCTCCTGAGCGCCAGAGTAAAAGGCCACAAGCGATGCCTCCACCGGGAGAAGGTAGTGTGCATAGAGTGCCATACTAGGCTACGCACGCTACTGCACTGTTGTGGCTATATCTGCTTAGTTCGTCCTGGCAGGTTGAACCCAGGACGCGAACATGGAGCCCTGGAAAGCAAGGCCCAAGAGGCACCAGCTCTCCCGCAGCTCTTCTTCCCTGATGCGAATGAAGCCTTGCTAAGGAAGCAGCGGCGAAGTGAGGTTTGCTCCAAGACAAAGCCTCTGCGAAAGCACAGCATTCGCTGAGAAGTGTTCTGCGGGCTGCTGCTGCTTGCCCGAGCCCAGTCTCGCGGTGGGAGAAACCCGCATACAGCGAAAGCCTCTTTGCCTGGGCATCTCCCCTGGGAAAGCACAGCATTCGTTGGGAAATCAGAGTTGGTTTGGGGATGCTGCTGCTGCTTGCCTGAGCTATTCCCCGCAGCACGGTGGAAGACACCCGCATGTAGCGAAATACTCTTTGCCCTAGCATCCCTTCTGCCTGAGAGAGAATCGTGGTCGCACACGTCAGTCACCGCGCTCCCCAGGAGCAGGGTTGTGACTGTGTCTGCTAGTTCGGCTTAGCAAGGTGAACCACGGGGGCAAACTTGGAGTCCAGGAAAGCATGGCACAAGAGGCACCAGCTCTCCCACGGCTCTTCTTCCCTGCCGGGACAGAGCGAACAACCAAAGCCTTGCTGTGGAAGCAGCAGCGAAGTGCGGTTTGCGCGAAGCTAAAAACTTCTGTGAAAGCATAGCAGTCAATGGGAAGTCAGAGCCGGTTCTGTGGGCTGCTTTTGTTGCTTGCCTTAGCCTAGTATTCCCAGCAGGATGGGAGAAACTCGCATAGAGGGAAAGCCTCTTTGCCAGGGCATCCCCTCTAAGAAAGCACAGCATTCTCTGGGAAATCAGAGTTGGGTTTGGGGATGCTGCTGATGCTTGCTTGAGCTAGTCTCCGCAGCACGGTGGAAGATACCCGCATGGAGCGAAATACTCTTTGCCCTAGCATCCCTTCTGCCTGAGAGAGAAGCATGGTCGCACACATCTGTCACCGCGCTCCCCAGGAGCAAGTGTGGGGAAGGCGCCGCACGCCGCCTCCGGGGAAGAGAAGGAGCTGTTGGCCTTGGGGTCGGGAAAGCTTCAGGAAGCAGGATAGCCTGCTGTGCACGAACAGCTGGCCAGTGGCAAGACAAGTGTCACCCGCTCCCTGTGCGGAGAGATGGAAGCCTGGCTGCTAAGGAGACATGAGTGGACGACTAGGGCAGGGGCGCGTGCTCCACTCTGAGGAAGGAGTCTGGGCAGAAGGCAGGCCTGTCCTGTGCCTCTGGTCCCAAGGGGACAGCAACTCCTTGGCCACCTGTCCCAAGGGCAGACGGGCTTGCCCCCAGGTGCCATACCTGGAACTCGCAGAAACAACCCCATGGAGAAACGGGCAGTCAGATGCCCTCTTCCACCAATATGTGGCAGCGTTGTTCGTGGCAGGGGGTGTGCCGGGGAAGGAGTGGAGACAGTCCCCCACAGTTCCCCATCCAAGTGCACGGGCCGTGTGCACGGATCCTGTCGCCTCCTGTCTCCTGTAGTGAAGGCACTGGCCTAGACCCCGAGTCTGCCTGAGCGCCTGAGCAAAAGGCAAAGCCTTACCTAGGCCAGGAGATGGTCATAGGCATAGAGTGCCATGCTAGGCCACGCACGCTGCTGCAGGGTTGTGACTGTGTCTGCTTAGTTCGGCTTAGCAAGGTGAACCCTGGGCGCGAACTTGGAGCCTGGGAAAGCAAGGCCCAAGAGGCACCAGATCTCCCACGGCTCTTCTTCCCTGCCGGGACAGAGCGAACGACCAAAGCCTTGCTGAGGAAGCAGCAGAGAAGTGTGGTTTGCGACAAGCTGAAAACCTCTGTGAAAGCATAGCAGTCGCTGGGAAATCAGAGTCGGTTCTGTGGGCTGCTTTTGTTGCTTGCCTTAGCCTAGTATTCACAGCACGATGGGAGAAACCCGCATAGAGCAAAAGCCTCTTTCCCAGGGCATCCCCTCTGGGAAAGCACAGCATTCTTTGGGAAATCAGAGTCGGGTTTGTGGGATGCTGCCTGCTGCTTGCCGGAGCTAGTGTCCACAGCACAGTGTGATAAACCCGCATGGAGCGAAATCATCTTGGACTGGGCATCCCCTCTGCCTGAGAGAGAAGCGTGGTGGCACCTGTGGTAAGCCTTTAAGGAAAGGGACACGTCTGTCACGGCAGAGCGACGGAAGCCTGGCTGCTAAGGAGACACGAGGGGAAGATTAGGGCAGGGGAAAGGGCTCCACTCTGAGGAAGGAGTCTGGGCAGAAAGCCTTTGGGTTCAAGGAGACAGCAGCTCCTTGGCCACCTGTCCGTGGTGGAGACATGGGCTTGGCACCAGGCGCCTACCCTGAACTCGAGAAACAACTCCCAGAAAGAACTGGCCATCAGATGCCGTCTTCCTCTAGGATGTGGAAGCGTGGAGGAGGCACGGGGTTTAAGGGGAAGGGGAGGGGGCAGGCCCCCAAAGCTCCCTATTCAGTGCAAAGGGCAGTGTGCAGGGATCCTGTCACCTTCCTTTCCTGTGGGGAAAGCACTGGCCTAGTCCGCGAGTCCTCCTGAGCGCCAGAGTAAAAGGCCAAGCGATGCCTCCACCGGGAGAAGGTATTGTGCATAGAGTGTCATCCTAGGCTACGCACGCTGCTGCACGGTTGTGGCTGTGTCTGCTTAGTTCGTCCTGGCAGGGTGAACCCAGGACGTGAACATGGAGCCCGGGAAAGCGGGCCAGGAGGAACCAGCTCGTCCGCAGCTCTTCTTCCCTGACACGACTGAAGCCTTGCTGAGGAAGCAGCGGCGAAGTGCTGTTCGCTCCAAGACAAAGCCTCTGCGAAAGCCCAACATTCGCTGAGAAGTTCTGGGGGCTCCTGCTGTTTGCCTGAGCTCAGTCTCACAGTGGCAGAAACCCACATACAGCGAAAGCCTCATTGCCTGGGCATCTCCCCTGGGAAAGCACAGCATCCGTTGGGATATCAGAGTTGCGATTGGGGATGCTGCTTCTTCTTGCCTGAGCTATTCTCCGAGCATGGTGGAAGATACCCGCATGGAGCGAAATACTCTTTGCCCTAGCATCGCTTCTGCCTGAGAGAGAAGCATGGTCGCACACATCTGTCACCGCGCTCCCCAGGAGCAAGTGTGGGGAAGGCGCCGCACGCCGCCTCCGGGGAAGAGTAGGAGCTGTTGGCCTTGGGGTCGGGAAAGCTTCAGGAAGCAGGATAGCCTGCTGTGCACGAACAGCTGGCCAGTGGCAAGACAAGTGTCACCCGCTCCCTGTGCGGAGAGATGGAAGCCTGGCTGCTAAGGAGACATGAGTGGACGACTAGGGCAGGGGCGCGTGCTCCACTCTGAGGAAGGAGTCTGGGCAGAAGGCAGGCCTGTCCTGTGCCTCTGGTCCCAAGGGGACAGCAACTCCTTGGCCACCTGTCCCAAGGGCAGACGGGCTTGCCCCCAGGTGCCATACCTGGAACTCGCAGAAACAACCCCATGGAGAAACGGGCAGTCAGACGCCCTCTTCCACCAATATGTGGCAGCGTTGTTCGCGGCAGGGGCTGTGCCGGGGAAGGAGTGGAGACAGTCCCCCACAGTTCCCCATCCAAGTGCACGGGCCGTGTGCACGGATCCTGTCGCCTCCTGTCTCCTGTAGTGAAGGCACTGGCCTAGACCCCGAGTCTGCCTGAGCGCCTGAGCAAAAGGCAAAGCCTTACCTAGGCCAGGAGATGGTCATAGGCATAGAGTGCCATGCTAGGCCACGCACGCTGCTGCAGGGTTGTGACTGTGTCTGCTTAGTTCGGCTTAGCAAGGTGAACCCTGGGCGCGAACTTGGAGCCCGGGAAAGCAAGGCCCAAGAGGCACCAGATCTCCCACGGCTCTTCTTCCCTGCCGGGACAGAGCGAACGACCAAAGCCTTGCTGAGGAAGCAGCAGAGAAGTGTGGTTTGCGACAAGCTGAAAACCTCTGTGAAAGCATAGCAGTCGCTGGGAAATCAGAGTCGGTTCTGTGGGCTGCTTTTGTTGCTTGCCTTAGCCTAGTATTCACAGCACGATGGGAGAAACCCGCATAGAGCAAAAGCCTCTTTCCCAGGGCATCCCCTCTGGGAAAGCACAGCATTCTTTGGGAAATCAGAGTCGGGTTTGTGGGATGCTGCCTGCTGCTTGCCGGAGCTAGTGTCCACAGCACAGTGTCATAAACCCGCATGGAGCGAAATCATCTTGGACTGGGCATCCCCTCTGCCTGAGAGAGAAGCGTGGTGGCACCTGTGGTAAGCCTTTAAGGAAAGGGACACGTCTGTCACGGCAGAGCGACGGAAGCCTGGCTGCTAAGGAGACACGAGGGGAAGATTAGGGCAGGGGAAAGGGCTCCACTCTGAGGAAGGAGTCTGGGCAGAAAGCCTTTGGGTTCAAGGAGACAGCAGCTCCTTGGCCACCTGTCCGTGGTGGAGACATGGGCTTGGCACCAGGCGCCTACCCTGAACTCGAGAAACAACTCCCAGAAAGAACTGGCCATCAGATGCCGTCTTCCTCTAGGATGTGGAAGCGTGGAGGAGGCACGGGGTTTAAGGGGAAGGGGAGGGGACAGTCCCCCAAAGCGCCCTATTCAGTGCAAAGGGCAGTGTGCAGGGATCCTGTCACCTTCCTTTCCTGTGGGGAAAGCACTGGCCTAGTCCGCGAGTCCTCCTGAGCGCCAGAGTAAAAGGCCACAAGCGATGCCTCCACCGGGAGAAGGTAGTGTGCATAGAGTGCCATACTAGGCTACGCACGTTACTGCACTGTTGTGGCTATATCTGCTTAGTTCGTCCTGGCAGGTTGAACCCAGGACGCGAACATGGAGCCCTGGAAAGCAAGGCCCAAGAGGCACCAGCTCTCCCGCAGCTCTTCTTCCCTGATGCGAATGAAGCCTTGCTAAGGAAGCAGCGGCGAAGTGAGGTTTGCTCCAAGACAAAGCCTCTGCGAAAGCACAGCATTCGCTGAGAAGTGTTCTGCGGGCTGCTGCTGCTTGCCCGAGCCCAGTCTCGCGGTGGGAGAAACCCGCATACAGCGAAAGCCTCTTTGCCTGGGCATCTCCCCTGGGAAAGCACAGCATTCGTTGGGAAATCAGAGTTGGGTTTGGGGATGCTGCTGCTGCTTGCCTGAGCTATTCCCCGCAGCACGGTGGAAGACACCCGCATGTAGCGAAATACTCTTTGCCCTAGCATCCCTTCTGCCTGAGAGAGAATCGTGGTCGCACACGTCAGTCACCGCGCTCCCCAGGAGCAGGGTTGTGACTGTGTCTGCTAGTTCGGCTTAGCAAGGTGAACCACGGGGGCAAACTTGGAGTCCAGGAAAGCATGGCACAAGAGGCACCAGCTCTCCCACGGCTCTTCTTCCCTGCCGGGACAGAGCGAACAACCAAAGCCTTGCTGTGGAAGCAGCAGCGAAGTGCGGTTTGCGCGAAGCTAAAAACTTCTGTGAAAGCATAGCAGTCAATGGGAAATCAGAGCCGGTTCTGTGGGCTGCTTTTGTTGCTTGCCTTAGCCTAGTATTCCCAGCACGATGGGAGAAACTCGCATAGAGGGAAAGCCTCTTTGCCAGGGCATCCCCTCTAAGAAAGCACAGCATTCTCTGGGAAATCAGAGTTGGGTTTGGGGATGCTGCTGATGCTTGCTTGAGCTAGTCTCCGCAGCACGGTGGAAGATACCCGCATGGAGCGAAATACTCTTTGCCCTAGCATCCCTTCTGCCTGAGAGAGAAGCATGGTCGCACACATCTGTCACCGCGCTCCCCAGGAGCAAGTGTGGGGAAGGCGCCGCACGCCGCCTCCGGGGAAGAGAAGGAGCTGTTGGCCTTGGGGTCGGGAAAGCTTCAGGAAGCAGGATAGCCTGCTGTGCACGAACAGCTGGCCAGTGGCAAGACAAGTGTCACCCGCTCCCTGTGCGGAGAGATGGAAGCCTGGCTGCTAAGGAGACATGAGTGGACGACTAGGGCAGGGGCGCGTGCTCCACTCTGAGGAAGGAGTCTGGGCAGAAGGCAGGCCTGTCCTGTGCCTCTGGTCCCAAGGGGACAGCAACTCCTTGGCCACCTGTCCCAAGGGCAGACGGGCTTGCCCCCAGGTGCCATACCTGGAACTCGCAGAAACAACCCCATGGAGAAACGGGCAGTCAGATGCCCTCTTCCACCAATATGTGGCAGCGTTGTTCGTGGCAGGGGGTGTGCCGGGGAAGGAGTGGAGACAGTCCCCCACAGTTCCCCATCCAAGTGCACGGGCCGTGTGCACGGATCCTGTCGCCTCCTGTCTCCTGTAGTGAAGGCACTGGCCTAGACCCCGAGTCTGCCTGAGCGCCTGAGCAAAAGGCAAAGCCTTACCTAGGCCAGGAGATGGTCATAGGCATAGAGTGCCATGCTAGGCCACGCACGCTGCTGCAGGGTTGTGACTGTGTCTGCTTAGTTCGGCTTAGCAAGGTGAACCCTGGGCGCGAACTTGGAGCCCGGGAAAGCAAGGCCCAAGAGGCACCAGCTCTCCCACGGCTCTTCTTCCCTGCCGGGACAGAGCGAACGACCAAGCCTTGCTGAGGAAGCAGCAGAGAAGTGTGGTTTGCGACAAGCTGAAAACCTCTGTGAAAGCATAGCAGTCGCTGGGAAATCAGAGTCGGTTCTGTGGGCTGCTTTTGTTGCTTGCCTTAGCCTAGTATTCACAGCACGATGGGAGAAACCCGCATAGAGCAAAAGCCTCTTTCCCAGGGCATCCCCTCTGGGAAAGCACAGCATTCTTTGGGAAATCAGAGTCGGGTTTGTGGGATGCTGCCTGCTGCTTGCCGGAGCTAGTGTCCACAGCACAGTGTCATAAACCCGCATGGAGCGAAATCATCTTGGACTGGGCATCCCCTCTGCCTGAGAGAGAAGCGTGGTGGCACCTGTGGTAAGCCTTTAAGGAAAGGGACACGTCTGTCACTGCAGAGCGACGGAAGCCTGGCTGCTAAGGAGACACGAGGGGAAGATTAGGGCAGGGGAAAGGGCTCCACTCTGAGGAAGGAGTCTGGGCAGAAAGCCTTTGGGTTCAAGGAGACAGCAGCTCCTTGGCCACCTGTCCGTGGTGGAGACATGGGCTTGGCACCAGGCGCCTACCCTGAACTCGAGAAACAACTCCCAGAAAGAACTGGCCATCAGATGCCGTCTTCCTCTAGGATGTGGAAGCGTGGAGGAGGCACGGGGTTTAAGGGGAAGGGGAGGGGGCAGGCCCCCAAAGCTCCCTATTCAGTGCAAAGGGCAGTGTGCAGGGATCCTGTCACCTTCCTTTCCTGTGGGGAAAGCACTGGCCTAGTCCGCGAGTCCTCCTGAGCGCCAGAGTAAAAGGCCAAGCGATGCCTCCACCGGGAGAAGGTATTGTGCATAGAGTGTCATCCTAGGCTACGCACGCTGCTGCACGGTTGTGGCTGTGTCTGCTTAGTTCGTCCTGGCAGGGTGAACCCAGGACGTGAACATGGAGCCCGGGAAAGCGGGCCAGGAGGAACCAGCTCGTCCGCAGCTCTTCTTCCCTGACACGACTGAAGCCTTGCTGAGGAAGCAGCGGCGAAGTGCTGTTCACTCCAAGACAAAGCCTCTGCGAAAGCCCAACATTCGCTGAGAAGTTCTGGGGGCTCCTGCTGTTTGCCTGAGCTCAGTCTCACAGTGGCAGAAACCCACATACAGCGAAAGCCTCATTGCCTGGGCATCTCCCCTGGGAAAGCACAGCATCCGTTGGGATATCAGAGTTGCGATTGGGGATGCTGCTTCTTCTTGCCTGAGCTATTCTCCGAGCATGGTGGAAGATACCCGCATGGAGCGAAATACTCTTTGCCCTAGCATCCCTTCTGCCTGAGAGAGAAGCATGGTCGCACACATCTGTCACCGCGCTCCCCAGGAGCAAGTGTGGGGAAGGCGCCGCACGCCGCCTCCGGGGAAGAGTAGGAGCTGTTGGCCTTGGGGTCGGGAAAGCTTCAGGAAGCAGGATAGCCTGCTGTGCACGAACAGCTGGCCAGTGGCAAGACAAGTGTCACCCGCTCCCTGTGCGGAGAGATGGAAGCCTGGCTGCTAAGGAGACATGAGTGGACGACTAGGGCAGGGGCGCGTGCTCCACTCTGAGGAAGGAGTCTGGGCAGAAGGCAGGCCTGTCCTGTGCCTCTGGTCCCAAGGGGACAGCAACTCCTTGGCCACCTGTCCCAAGGGCAGACGGGCTTGCCCCCAGGTGCCATACCTGGAACTCGCAGAAACAACCCCATGGAGAAACGGGCAGTCAGACGCCCTCTTCCACCAATATGTGGCAGCGTTGTTCGCGGCAGGGGCTGTGCCGGGGAAGGAGTGGAGACAGTCCCCCACAGTTCCCCATCCAAGTGCACGGGCCGTGTGCACGGATCCTGTCGCCTCCTGTCTCCTGTAGTGAAGGCACTGGCCTAGACCCCGAGTCTGCCTGAGCGCCTGAGCAAAAGGCAAAGCCTTACCTAGGCCAGGAGATGGTCATAGGCATAGAGTGCCATGCTAGGCCACGCACGCTGCTGCAGGGTTGTGACTGTGTCTGCTTAGTTCGGCTTAGCAAGGTGAACCCTGGGCGCGAACTTGGAGCCCGGGAAAGCAAGGCCCAAGAGGCACCAGATCTCCCACGGCTCTTCTTCCCTGCCGGGACAGAGCGAACGACCAAAGCCTTGCTGAGGAAGCAGCAGAGAAGTGTGGTTTGCGACAAGCTGAAAACCTCTGTGAAAGCATAGCAGTCGCTGGGAAATCAGAGTCGGTTCTGTGGGCTGCTTTTGTTGCTTGCCTTAGCCTAGTATTCACAGCACGATGGGAGAAACCCGCATAGAGCAAAAGCCTCTTTCCCAGGGCATCCCCTCTGGGAAAGCACAGCATTCTTTGGGAAATCAGAGTCGGGTTTGTGGGATGCTGCCTGCTGCTTGCCGGAGCTAGTGTCCACAGCACAGTGTGATAAACCCGCATGGAGCGAAATCATCTTGGACTGGGCATCCCCTCTGCCTGAGAGAGAAGCGTGGTGGCACCTGTGGTAAGCCTTTAAGGAAAGGGACACGTCTGTCACGGCAGAGCGACGGAAGCCTGGCTGCTAAGGAGACACGAGGGGAAGATTAGGGCAGGGGAAAGGGCTCCACTCTGAGGAAGGAGTCTGGGCAGAAAGCCTTTGGGTTCAAGGAGACAGCAGCTCCTTGGCCACCTGTCCGTGGTGGAGACATGGGCTTGGCACCAGGCGCCTACCCTGAACTCGAGAAACAACTCCCAGAAAGAACTGGCCATCAGATGCCGTCTTCCTCTAGGATGTGGAAGCGTGGAGGAGGCACGGGGTTTAAGGGGAAGGGGAGGGGACAGTCCCCCAAAGCGCCCTATTCAGTGCAAAGGGCAGTGTGCAGGGATCCTGTCACCTTCCTTTCCTGTGGGGAAAGCACTGGCCTAGTCCGCGAGTCCTCCTGAGCGCCAGAGTAAAAGGCCACAAGCGATGCCTCCACCGGGAGAAGGTAGTGTGCATAGAGTGCCATACTAGGCTACGCACGTTACTGCACTGTTGTGGCTATATCTGCTTAGTTCGTCCTGGCAGGTTGAACCCAGGACGCGAACATGGAGCCCTGGAAAGCAAGGCCCAAGAGGCACCAGCTCTCCCGCAGCTCTTCTTCCCTGATGCGAATGAAGCCTTGCTAAGGAAGCAGCGGCGAAGTGAGGTTTGCTCCAAGACAAAGCCTCTGCGAAAGCACAGCATTCGCTGAGAAGTGTTCTGCGGGCTGCTGCTGCTTGCCCGAGCCCAGTCTCGCGGTGGGAGAAACCCGCATACAGCGAAAGCCTCTTTGCCTGGGCATCTCCCCTGGGAAAGCACAGCATTCGTTGGGAAATCAGAGTTGGGTTTGGGGATGCTGCTGCTGCTTGCCTGAGCTATTCCCCGCAGCACGGTGGAAGACACCCGCATGTAGCGAAATACTCTTTGCCCTAGCATCCCTTCTGCCTGAGAGAGAATCGTGGTCGCACACGTCAGTCACCGCGCTCCCCAGGAGCAGGGTTGTGACTGTGTCTGCTAGTTCGGCTTAGCAAGGTGAACCACGGGGGCAAACTTGGAGTCCAGGAAAGCATGGCACAAGAGGCACCAGCTCTCCCACGGCTCTTCTTCCCTGCCGGGACAGAGCGAACAACCAAAGCCTTGCTGTGGAAGCAGCAGCGAAGTGCGGTTTGCGCGAAGCTAAAAACTTCTGTGAAAGCATAGCAGTCAATGGGAAATCAGAGCCGGTTCTGTGGGCTGCTTTTGTTGCTTGCCTTAGCCTAGTATTCCCAGCACGATGGGAGAAACTCGCATAGAGGGAAAGCCTCTTTGCCAGGGCATCCCCTCTAAGAAAGCACAGCATTCTCTGGGAAATCAGAGTTGGGTTTGGGGATGCTGCTGATGCTTGCTTGAGCTAGTCTCCGCAGCACGGTGGAAGATACCCGCATGGAGCGAAATACTCTTTGCCCTAGCATCCCTTCTGCCTGAGAGAGAAGCATGGTCGCACACATCTGTCACCGCGCTCCCCAGGAGCAAGTGTGGGGAAGGCGCCGCACGCCGCCTCCGGGGAAGAGAAGGAGCTGTTGGCCTTGGGGTCGGGAAAGCTTCAGGAAGCAGGATAGCCTGCTGTGCACGAACAGCTGGCCAGTGGCAAGACAAGTGTCACCCGCTCCCTGTGCGGAGAGATGGAAGCCTGGCTGCTAAGGAGACATGAGTGGACGACTAGGGCAGGGGCGCGTGCTCCACTCTGAGGAAGGAGTCTGGGCAGAAGGCAGGCCTGTCCTGTGCCTCTGGTCCCAAGGGGACAGCAACTCCTTGGCCACCTGTCCCAAGGGCAGACGGGCTTGCCCCCAGGTGCCATACCTGGAACTCGCAGAAACAACCCCATGGAGAAACGGGCAGTCAGATGCCCTCTTCCACCAATATGTGGCAGCGTTGTTCGTGGCAGGGGGTGTGCCGGGGAAGGAGTGGAGACAGTCCCCCACAGTTCCCCATGCCTCTGCGAAAGCACAGCATTCGCTGAGAAGTGTTCTGCGGGCTGCTGCTGCTTGCCCGAGCCCAGTCTCGCGGTGGGAGAAACCCGCATACAGCGAAAGCCTCTTTGCCTGGGCATCTCCCCTGGGAAAGCACAGCATTCGTTCGGAAATCAGAGTTGGTTTGGGGATGCTGCTGCTGCTTGCCTGAGCTATTCCCCGCAGCACGGTGGAAGACACCCGCATGTAGCGAAATACTCTTTGCCCTAGCATCCCTTCTGCCTGAGAGAGAATCGTGGTCGCACACGTCAGTCACCGCGCTCCCCAGGAGCAGGGTTGTGACTGTGTCTGCTAGTTCGGCTTAGCAAGGTGAACCACGGGGGCAAACTTGGAGTCCAGGAAAGCATGGCACAAGAGGCACCAGCTCTCCCACGGCTCTTCTTCCCTGCCGGGACAGAGCGAACAACCAAAGCCTTGCTGTGGAAGCAGCAGCGAAGTGCGGTTTGCGCGAAGCTAAAAACTTCTGTGAAAGCATAGCAGTCAATGGGAAATCAGAGCCGGTTCTGTGGGCTGCTTTTGTTGCTTGCCTTAGCCTAGTATTCCCAGCACGATGGGAGAAACTCGCATAGAGGGAAAGCCTCTTTGCCAGGGCATCCCCTCTAAGAAAGCACAGCATTCTCTGGGAAATCAGAGTTGGGTTTGGGGATGCTGCTGATGCTTGCTTGAGCTAGTCTCCGCAGCACGGTGGAAGATACCCGCATGGAGCGAAATACTCTTTGCCCTAGCATCCCTTCTGCCTGAGAGAGAAGCATGGTCGCACACATCTGTCACCGCGCTCCCCAGGAGCAAGTGTGGGGAAGGCGCCGCACGCCGCCTCCGGGGAAGAGAAGGAGCTGTTGGCCTTGGGGTCGGGAAAGCTTCAGGAAGCAGGATAGCCTGCTGTGCACGAACAGCTGGCCAGTGGCAAGACAAGTGTCACCCGCTCCCTGTGCGGAGAGATGGAAGCCTGGCTGCTAAGGAGACATGAGTGGACGACTAGGGCAGGGGCGCGTGCTCCACTCTGAGGAAGGAGTCTGGGCAGAAGGCAGGCCTGTCCTGTGCCTCTGGTCCCAAGGGGACAGCAACTCCTTGGCCACCTGTCCCAAGGGCAGACGGGCTTGCCCCCAGGTGCCATACCTGGAACTCGCAGAAACAACCCCATGGAGAAACGGGCAGTCAGATGCCCTCTTCCACCAATATGTGGCAGCGTTGTTCGTGGCAGGGGGTGTGCCGGGGAAGGAGTGGAGACAGTCCCCCACAGTTCCCCATCCAAGTGCACGGGCCGTGTGCACGGATCCTGTCGCCTCCTCTCTCCTGTAGTGAAGGCACTGGCCTAGACCCCGAGTCTGCCTGAGCGCCTGAGCAAAAGGCAAAGCCTTACCTAGGCCAGGAGATGGTCATAGGCATAGAGTGCCATGCTAGGCCACGCACGCTGCTGCAGGGTTGTGACTGTGTCTGCTTAGTTCGGCTTAGCAAGGTGAACCCTGGGCGCGAACTTGGAGCCTGGGAAAGCAAGGCCCAAGAGGCACCAGATCTCCCACGGCTCTTCTTCCCTGCCGGGACAGAGCGAACGACCAAAGCCTTGCTGAGGAAGCAGCAGAGAAGTGTGGTTTGCGACAAGCTGAAAACCTCTGTGAAAGCATAGCAGGCGCTGGGAAATCAGAGTCGGTTCTGTGGGCTGCTTTTGTTGCTTGCCTTAGCCTAGTATTCACAGCACGATGGGAGAAACCCGCATAGAGCAAAAGCCTCTTTCCCAGGGCATCCCCTCTGGGAAAGCACAGCATTCTTTGGGAAATCAGAGTCGGGTTTGTGGGATGCTGCCTGCTGCTTGCCGGAGCTAGTGTCCACAGCACAGTGTGATAAACCCGCATGGAGCGAAATCATCTTGGACTGGGCATCCCCTCTGCCTGAGAGAGAAGCGTGGTGGCACCTGTGGTAAGCCTTTAAGGAAAGGGACACGTCTGTCACGGCAGAGCGACGGAAGCCTGGCTGCTAAGGAGACACGAGGGGAAGATTAGGGCAGGGGAAAGGGCTCCACTCTGAGGAAGGAGTCTGGGCAGAAAGCCTTTGGGTTCAAGGAGACAGCAGCTCCTTGGCCACCTGTCCGTGGTGGAGACATGGGCTTGGCACCAGGCGCCTACCCTGAACTCGAGAAACAACTCCCAGAAAGAACTGGCCATCAGAGGCCGTCTTCCTCTAGGATGTGGAAGCGGGGAGGAGGCACGGGGTTTAAGGGGAAGGGGAGGGGACAGTCCCCCAAAGCTCCCTATTCAGTGCAAAGGGCAGTGTGCAGGGATCCTGTCACCTTCCTTTCCTGTGGGGAAAGCACTGGCCTAGTCCGCGAGTCCTCCTGAGCGCCAGAGTAAAAGGCCACAAGCGATGCCTCCACCGGGAGAAGGTAGTGTGCATAGAGTGCCATACTAGGCTACGCACGCTACTGCACTGTTGTGGCTATATCTGCTTAGTTCGTCCTGGCAGGTTGAACCCAGGACGCGAACATGGAGCCCTGGAAAGCAAGGCCCAAGAGGCACCAGCTCTCCCGCAGCTCTTCTTCCCTGATGCGAATGAAGCCTTGCTAAGGAAGCAGCGGCGAAGTGAGGTTTGCTCCAAGACAAAGCCTCTGCGAAAGCACAGCATTCGCTGAGAAGTGTTCTGCGGGCTGCTGCTGCTTGCCCGAGCCCAGTCTCGCGGTGGGAGAAACCCGCATACAGCGAAAGCCTCTTTGCCTGGGCATCTCCCCTGGGAAAGCACAGCATTCGTTGGGAAATCAGAGTTGGTTTGGGGATGCTGCTGCTGCTTGCCTGAGCTATTCCCCGCAGCACGGTGGAAGACACCCGCATGTAGCGAAATACTCTTTGCCCTAGCATCCCTTCTGCCTGAGAGAGAATCGTGGTCGCACACGTCAGTCACCGCGCTCCCCAGGAGCAGGGTTGTGACTGTGTCTGCTAGTTCGGCTTAGCAAGGTGAACCACGGGGGCAAACTTGGAGTCCAGGAAAGCATGGCACAAGAGGCACCAGCTCTCCCACGGCTCTTCTTCCCTGCCGGGACAGAGCGAACAACCAAAGCCTTGCTGTGGAAGCAGCAGCGAAGTGCGGTTTGCGCGAAGCTAAAAACATCTGTGAAAGCATAGCAGTCAATGGGAAATCAGAGCCGGTTCTGTGGGCTGCTTTTGTTGCTTGCCTTAGCCTAGTATTCCCAGCACGATGGGAGAAACTCGCATAGAGGGAAAGCCTCTTTGCCAGGGCATCCCCTCTAAGAAAGCACAGCATTCTCTGGGAAATCAGAGTTGCGTTTGGGGATGCTGCTGATGCTTGCTTGAGCTAGTCTCCGCAGCACGGTGGAAGATACCCGCATGGAGCGAAATACTCTTTGCCCTAGCATCCCTTCTGCCTGAGAGAGAAGCATGGTCGCACACATCTGTCACCGCGCTCCCCAGGAGCAAGTGTGGGGAAGGCGCCGCACGCCGCCTCCGGGGAAGAGAAGGAGCTGTTGGCCTTGGGGTCGGGAAAGCTTCAGGAAGCAGGATAGCCTGCTGTGCACGAACAGCTGGCCAGTGGCAAGACAAGTGTCACCCGCTCCCTGTGCGGAGAGATGGAAGCCTGGCTGCTAAGGAGACATGAGTGGACGACTAGGGCAGGGGCGCGTGCTCCACTCTGAGGAAGGAGTCTGGGCAGAAGGCAGGCCTGTCCTGTGCCTCTGGTCCCAAGGGGACAGCAACTCCTTGGCCACCTGTCCCAAGGGCAGACGGGCTTGCCCCCAGGTGCCATACCTGGAACTCGCAGAAACAACCCCATGGAGAAACGGGCAGTCAGATGCCCTCTTCCACCAATATGTGGCAGCGTTGTTCGTGGCAGGGGGTGTGCCGGGGAAGGAGTGGAGACAGTCCCCCACAGTTCCCCATCCAAGTGCACGGGCCGTGTGCACGGATCCTGTCGCCTCCTCTCTCCTGTAGTGAAGGCACTGGCCTAGACCCCGAGTCTGCCTGAGCGCCTGAGCAAAAGGCAAAGCCTTACCTAGGCCAGGAGATGGTCATAGGCATAGAGTGCCATGCTAGGCCACGCACGCTGCTGCAGGGTTGTGACTGTGTCTGCTTAGTTCGGCTTAGCAAGGTGAACCCTGGGCGCGAACTTGGAGCCTGGGAAAGCAAGGCCCAAGAGGCACCAGATCTCCCACGGCTCTTCTTCCCTGCCGGGACAGAGCGAACGACCAAAGCCTTGCTGAGGAAGCAGCAGAGAAGTGTGGTTTGCGACAAGCTGAAAACCTCTGTGAAAGCATAGCAGTCGCTGGGAAATCAGAGTCGGTTCTGTGGGCTGCTTTTGTTGCTTGCCTTAGCCTAGTATTCACAGCACGATGGGAGAAACCCGCATAGAGCAAAAGCCTCTTTCCCAGGGCATCCCCTCTGGGAAAGCACAGCATTCTTTGGGAAATCAGAGTCGGGTTTGTGGGATGCTGCCTGCTGCTTGCCGGAGCTAGTGTCCACAGCACAGTGTGATAAACCCGCATGGAGCGAAATCATCTTGGACTGGGCATCCCCTCTGCCTGAGAGAGAAGCGTGGTGGCACCTGTGGTAAGCCTTTAAGGAAAGGGACACGTCTGTCACTGCAGAGCGACGGAAGCCTGGCTGCTAAGGAGACACGAGGGGAAGATTAGGGCAGGGGAAAGGGCTCCACTCTGAGGAAGGAGTCTGGGCAGAAAGCCTTTGGGTTCAAGGAGACAGCAGCTCCTTGGCCACCTGTCCGTGGTGGAGACATGGGCTTGGCACCAGGCGCCTACCCTGAACTCGAGAAACAACTCCCAGAAAGAACTGGCCATCAGATGCCGTCTTCCTCTAGGATGTGGAAGCGTGGAGGAGGCACGGGGTTTAAGGGGAAGGGGAGGGGGCAGGCCCCCAAAGCTCCCTATTCAGTGCAAAGGGCAGTGTGCAGGGATCCTGTCACCTTCCTTTCCTGTGGGGAAAGCACTGGCCTAGTCCGCAAGTCCTCCTGAGCGCCAGAGTAAAAGGCCAAGCGATGCCTCCACCGGGAGAAGGTATTGTGCATAGAGTGTCATCCTAGGCTACGCAAGCTGCTGCACGGTTGTGGCTGTGTCTGCTTAGTTCGTCCTGGCAGGGTGAACCCAGGACGTGAACATGGAGCCCGGGAAAGCGGGCCAGGAGGAACCAGCTCGTCCGCAGCTCTTCTTCCCTGACACGACTGAAGCCTTGCTGAGGAAGCAGCGGCGAAGTGCTGTTCGCTCCAAGACAAAGCCTCTGCGAAAGCCCAACATTCGCTGAGAAGTTCTGGGGGCTCCTGCTGTTTGCCTGAGCTCAGTCTCACAGTGGCAGAAACCCGCATACAGCGAAAGCCTCATTGCCTGGGCATCTCCCCTGGGAAAGCACAGCATCCGTTGGGATATCAGAGTTGCGATTGGGGATGCTGCTTCTTCTTGCCTGAGCTATTCTCCGAGCATGGTGGAAGATACCCGCATGGAGCGAAATACTCTTTGCCCTAGCATTGCTTCTGCCTGAGAGAGAAGCATGGTCGCACACATCTGTCACCGCGCTCCCCAGGAGCAAGTGTGGGGAAGGCGCCGCACGCCGCCTCCGGGGAAGAGAAGGAGCTGTTGGCCTTGGGGTCGGGAAAGCTTCAGGAAGCAGGATAGCCTGCTGTGCACGAACAGCTGGCCAGTGGCAAGACAAGTGTCACCCGCTCCCTGTGCGGAGAGATGGAAGCCTGGCTGCTAAGGAGACATGAGTGGACGACTAGGGCAGGGGCGCGTGCTCCACTCTGAGGAAGGAGTCTGGGCAGAAGGCAGGCCTGTCCTGTGCCTCTGGTCCCAAGGGGACAGCAACTCCTTGGCCACCTGTCCCAAGGGCAGACGGGCTTGCCCCCAGGTGCCATACCTGGAACTCGCAGAAACAACCCCATGGAGAAACGGGCAGTCAGACGCCCTCTTCCACCAATATGTGGCAGCGTTGTTCGCGGCAGGGGCTGTGCCGGGGAAGGAGTGGAGACAGTCCCCCACAGTTCCCCATCCAAGTGCACGGGCCGTGTGCACGGATCCTGTCGCCTCCTGTCTCCTGTAGTGAAGGCACTGGCCTAGACCCCGAGTCTGCCTGAGCGCCTGAGCAAAAGGCAAAGCCTTACCTAGGCCAGGAGATGGTCATAGGCATAGAGTGCCATGCTAGGCCACGCACGCTGCTGCAGGGTTGTGACTGTGTCTGCTTAGTTCGGCTTAGCAAGGTGAACCCTGGGCGCGAACTTGGAGCCCGGGAAAGCAAGGCCCAAGAGGCACCAGATCTCCCACGGCTCTTCTTCCCTGCCGGGACAGAGCGAACGACCAAAGCCTTGCTGAGGAAGCAGCAGAGAAGTGTGGTTTGCGACAAGCTGAAAACCTCTGTGAAAGCATAGCAGTCGCTGGGAAATCAGAGTCGGTTCTGTGGGCTGCTTTTGTTGCTTGCCTTAGCCTAGTATTCACAGCACGATGGGAGAAACCCGCATAGAGCAAAAGCCTCTTTCCCAGGGCATCCCCTCTGGGAAAGCACAGCATTCTTTGGGAAATCAGAGTCGGGTTTGTGGGATGCTGCCTGCTGCTTGCCGGAGCTAGTGTCCACAGCACAGTGTGATAAACCCGCATGGAGCGAAATCATCTTGGACTGGGCATCCCCTCTGCCTGAGAGAGAAGCGTGGTGGCACCTGTGGTAAGCCTTTAAGGAAAGGGACACGTCTGTCACGGCAGAGCGACGGAAGCCTGGCTGCTAAGGAGACACGAGGGGAAGATTAGGGCAGGGGAAAGGGCTCCACTCTGAGGAAGGAGTCTGGGCAGAAAGCCTTTGGGTTCAAGGAGACAGCAGCTCCTTGGCCACCTGTCCGTGGTGGAGACATGGGCTTGGCACCAGGCGCCTACCCTGAACTCGAGAAACAACTCCCAGAAAGAACTGGCCATCAGAGGCCGTCTTCCTCTAGGATGTGGAAGCGTGGAGGAGGCACGGGGTTTAAGGGGAAGGGGAGGGGACAGTCCCCCAAAGCTCCCTATTCAGTGCAAAGGGCAGTGTGCAGGGATCCTGTCACCTTCCTTTCCTGTGGGGAAAGCACTGGCCTAGTCCGCGAGTCCTCCTGAGCGCCAGAGTAAAAGGCCACAAGCGATGCCTCCACCGGGAGAAGGTAGTGTGCATAGAGTGCCATACTAGGCTACGCACGTTACTGCACTGTTGTGGCTATATCTGCTTAGTTCGTCCTGGCAGGTTGAACCCAGGACGCGAACATGGAGCCCTGGAAAGCAAGGCCCAAGAGGCACCAGCTCTCCCGCAGCTCTTCTTCCCTGATGCGAATGAAGCCTTGCTAAGGAAGCAGCGGCGAAGTGAGGTTTGCTCCAAGACAAAGCCTCTGCGAAAGCACAGCATTCGCTGAGAAGTGTTCTGCGGGCTGCTGCTGCTTGCCCGAGCCCAGTCTCGCGGTGGGAGAAACCCGCATACAGCGAAAGCCTCTTTGCCTGGGCATCTCCCCTGGGAAAGCACAGCATTCGTTCGGAAATCAGAGTTGGTTTGGGGATGCTGCTGCTGCTTGCCTGAGCTATTCCCCGCAGCACGGTGGAAGACACCCGCATGTAGCGAAATACTCTTTGCCCTAGCATCCCTTCTGCCTGAGAGAGAATCGTGGTCGCACACGTCAGTCACCGCGCTCCCCAGGAGCAGGGTTGTGACTGTGTCTGCTAGTTCGGCTTAGCAAGGTGAACCACGGGGGCAAACTTGGAGTCCAGGAAAGCATGGCACAAGAGGCACCAGCTCTCCCACGGCTCTTCTTCCCTGCCGGGACAGAGCGAACAACCAAAGCCTTGCTGTGGAAGCAGCAGCGAAGTGCGGTTTGCGCGAAGCTAAAAACTTTTGTGAAAGCATAGCAGTCAATGGGAAATCAGAGCCGGTTCTGTGGGCTGCTTTTGTTGCTTGCCTTAGCCTAGTATTCCCAGCACGATGGGAGAAACTCGCATAGAGGGAAAGCCTCTTTGCCAGGGCATCCCCTCTAAGAAAGCACAGCATTCTCTGGGAAATCAGAGTTGGGTTTGGGGATGCTGCTGATGCTTGCTTGAGCTAGTCTCCGCAGCACGGTGGAAGATACCCGCATGGAGCGAAATACTCTTTGCCCTAGCATCCCTTCTGCCTGAGAGAGAAGCATGGTCGCACACATCTGTCACCGCGCTCCCCAGGAGCAAGTGTGGGGAAGGCGCCGCACGCCGCCTCCGGGGAAGAGAAGGAGCTGTTGGCCTTGGGGTCGGGAAAGCTTCAGGAAGCAGGATAGCCTGCTGTGCACGAACAGCTGGCCAGTGGCAAGACAAGTGTCACCCGCTCCCTGTGCGGAGAGATGGAAGCCTGGCTGCTAAGGAGACATGAGTGGACGACTAGGGCAGGGGCGCGTGCTCCACTCTGAGGAAGGAGTCTGGGCAGAAGGCAGGCCTGTCCTGTGCCTCTGGTCCCAAGGGGACAGCAACTCCTTGGCCACCTGTCCCAAGGGCAGACGGGCTTGCCCCCAGGTGCCATACCTGGAACTCGCAGAAACAACCCCATGGAGAAACGGGCAGTCAGATGCCCTCTTCCACCAATATGTGGCAGCGTTGTTCGTGGCAGGGGGTGCGCCGGGGAAGGAGTGGAGACAGTCCCCCACAGTTCCCCATCCAAGTGCACGGGCCGTGTGCACGGATCCTGTCGCCTCCTGTCTCCTGTAGTGAAGGCACTGGCCTAGACCCCGAGTCTGCCTGAGCGCCTGAGCAAAAGGCAAAGCCTTACCTAGGCCAGGAGATGGTCATAGGCATAGAGTGCCATGCTAGGCCACGCACGCTGCTGCAGGGTTGTGACTGTGTCTGCTTAGTTCGGCTTAGCAAGGTGAACCCTGGGCGCGAACTTGGAGCCCGGGAAAGCAAGGCCCAAGAGGCACCAGCTCTCCCACGGCTCTTCTTCCCTGCCGGGACAGAGCGAACGACCAAGCCTTGCTGAGGAAGCAGCAGAGAAGTGTGGTTTGCGACAAGCTGAAAACCTCTGTGAAAGCATAGCAGTCGCTGGGAAATCAGAGTCGGTTCTGTGGGCTGCTTTTGTTGCTTGCCTTAGCCTAGTATTCACAGCACGATGGGAGAAACCCGCATAGAGCAAAAGCCTCTTTCCCAGGGCATCCCCTCTGGGAAAGCACAGCATTCTTTGGGAAATCAGAGTCGGGTTTGTGGGATGCTGCCTGCTGCTTGCCGGAGCTAGTGTCCACAGCACAGTGTGATAAACCCGCATGGAGCGAAATCATCTTGGACTGGGCATCCCCTCTGCCTGAGAGAGAAGCGTGGTGGCACCTGTGGTAAGCCTTTAAGGAAAGGGACACGTCTGTCACTGCAGAGCGACAGAAGCCTGGCTGCTAAGGAGACACGAGGGGAAGATTAGGGCAGGGGAAAGGGCTCCACTCTGAGGAAGGAGTCTGGGCAGAAAGCCTTTGGGTTCAAGGAGACAGCAGCTCCTTGGCCACCTGTCCGTGGTGGAGACATGGGCTTGGCACCAGGCGCCTACCCTGAACTCGAGAAACAACTCCCAGAAAGAACTGGCCATCAGATGCCGTCTTCCTCTAGGATGTGGAAGCGTGGAGGAGGCACGGGGTTTAAGGGGAAGGGGAGGGGACAGTCCCCCAAAGCTCCCTATTCAGTGCAAAGGGCAGTGTGCAGGGATCCTGTCACCTTCCTTTCCTGTGGGGAAAGCACTGGCCTAGTCCGCGAGTCCTCCTGAGCGCCAGAGTAAAAGGCCACAAGCGATGCCTCCACCGGGAGAAGGTAGTGTGCATAGAGTGCCATACTAGGCTACGCACGCTACTGCACTGTTATGGCTATATCTGCTTAGTTCGTCCTGGCATGTTGAACCCAGGACGCAAACATGGAGCCCTGGAAAGCAAGGCCCAAGAGGCACCAGCTCTCCCGCAGCTCTTCTTCCCTGATGCGAATGAAGCCTTGCTAAGGAAGCAGCGGCGAAGTGAGGTTTGCTCCAAGACTAAGCCTCTGCGAAAGCACAGCATTCGCTGAGAAGTGTTCTGCGGGCTGCTGCTGCTTGCCCGAGCCCAGTCTCGCGGTGGGAGAAACCCGCATACAGCGAAAGCCTCTTTGCCTGGGCATCTCCCCTGGGAAAGCACAGCATTCGTTGGGAAATCAGAGTTGGGTTTGGGGATGCTGCTGCTGCTTGCCTGAGCTATTCCCCGCAGCACGGTGGAAGACACCCGCATGTAGCGAAATACTCTTTGCCCTAGCATCCCTTCTGCCTGAGAGAGAATCGTGGTCGCACACGTCAGTCACCGCGCTCCCCAGGAGCAGGGTTGTGACTGTGTCTGCTAGTTCGGCTTAGCAAGGTGAACCACGGGGGCAAACTTGGAGTCCGGGAAAGCATGGCACAAGAGGCACCAGCTCTCCCACGGCTCTTCTTCCCTGCCGGGACAGAGCGAACGACCAAAGCCTTGCTGTGGAAGCAGCAGCGAAGTGCGGTTTGCGCCAAGCTAAAAACTTCTGTGAAAGCATAGCAGTCAATGGGAAATCAGAGCCGGTTCTGTGGGCTGCTTTTGTTGCTTGCCTTAGCCTAGTATTCCCAGCACGATGGGAGAAACTCGCATAGAGGGAAAGCCTCTTTGCCAGGGCATCCCCTCTAAGAAAGCACAGCATTCTCTGGGAAATCAGAGTTGGGTTGGGGGATGCTGCTGATGCTTGCTTGAGCTAGTCTCCGCAGCACGGTGGAAGATACCCGCATGGAGCGAAATACTCTTTGCCCTAGCATCCCTTCTGCCTGAGAGAGAAGCATGGTCGCACACATCTGTCACCGCGCTCCCCAGGAGCAAGTGTGGGGAAGGCGCCGCACGCCGCCTCCGGGGAAGAGAAGGAGCTGTTGGCCTTGGGGTCGGGAAAGCTTCAGGAAGCAGGATAGCCTGCTGTGCACGAACAGCTGGCCAGTGGCAAGACAAGTGTCACCCGCTCCCTGTGCGGAGAGATGGAAGCCTGGCTGCTAAGGAGACATGAGTGGACGACTAGGGCAGGGGCGCGTGCTCCACTCTGAGGAAGGAGTCTGGGCAGAAGGCAGGCCTGTCCTGTGCCTCTGGTCCCAAGGGGACAGCAACTCCTTGGCCACCTGTCCCAAGGGCAGACGGGCTTGCCCCCAGGTGCCATACCTGGAACTCGCAGAAACAACCCCATGGAGAAACGGGCAGTCAGATGCCCTCTTCCACCAATATGTGGCAGCGTTGTTCGTGGCAGGGGGTGTGCCGGGGAAGGAGTGGAGACAGTCCCCCACAGTTCCCCATCCAAGTGCACGGGCCGTGTGCACGGATCCTGTCGCCTCCTGTCTCCTGTAGTGAAGGCACTGGCCTAGACCCCGAGTCTGCCTGAGCGCCTGAGCAAAAGGCAAAGCCTTACCTAGGCCAGGAGATGGTCATAGGCATAGAGTGCCATGCTAGGCCACGCACGCTGCTGCAGGGTTGTGACTGTGTCTGCTTAGTTCGGCTTAGCAAGGTGAACCCTGGGCGCGAACTTGGAGCCCGGGAAAGCAAGGCCCAAGAGGCACCAGCTCTCCCACGGCTCTTCTTCCCTGCCGGGACAGAGCGAAAGACCAAGCCTTGCTGAGGAAGCAGCAGAGAAGTGTGGTTTGCGACAAGCTGAAAACCTCTGTGAAAGCATAGCAGTCGCTGGGAAATCAGAGTCGGTTCTGTGGGCTGCTTTTGTTGCTTGCCTTAGCCTAGTATTCACAGCACGATGGGAGAAACCCGCATAGAGCAAAAGCCTCTTTCCCAGGGCATCCCCTCTGGGAAAGCACAGCATTCTTTGGGAAATCAGAGTCGGGTTTGTGGGATGCTGCCTGCTGCTTGCCGGAGCTAGTGTCCACAGCACAGTGTGATAAACCCGCATGGAGCGAAATCATCTTGGACTGGGCATCCCCTCTGCCTGAGAGAGAAGCGTGGTGGCACCTGTGGTAAGCCTTTAAGGAAAGGGACACGTCTGTCACTGCAGAGCGACGGAAGCCTGGCTGCTAAGGAGACACGAGGGGAAGATTAGGGCAGGGGAAAGGGCTCCACTCTGAGGAAGGAGTCTGGGCAGAAAGCCTTTGGGTTCAAGGAGACAGCAGCTCCTTGGCCACCTGTCCGTGGTGGAGACATGGGCTTGGCACCAGGCGCCTACCCTGAACTCGAGAAACAACTCCCAGAAAGAACTGGCCATCAGAGGCCGTCTTCCTCTAGGATGTGGAAGCGGGGAGGAGGCACGGGGTTTAAGGGGAAGGGGAGGGGACAGTCCCCCAACGCTCCCTATTCAGTGCAAAGGGCAGTGTGCAGGGATCCTGTCACCTTCCTTTCCTGTGGGGAAAGCACTGGCCTAGTCCGCGAGTCCTCCTGAGCGCCAGAGTAAAAGGCCACAAGCGATGCCTCCACCGGGAGAAGGTAGTGTGCATAGAGTGCCATACTAGGCTACGCACGCTACTGCGCTGTTGTGGCTATATCTGCTTAGTTCGTCCTGGCAGGTTGAACCCAGGACGCAAACATGGAGCCCTGGAAAGCAAGGCCAAAGGGGCACCAGCTCTCCCGCAGCTCTTCTTCCCTGATGGGAATGAAGCCTTGCTAAGGAAGCAGCGGCGAAGTGATGTTTGCTCCAAGACAAAGCCTCTGCGAAAGCACAGCATTCGCTGAGATGTGTTTTGCGGGCTGCTGCTGCTTGCCCGAGCCCAGTCTCGCGGTGGGAGAAACCCGCATACAGCGAAAGCCTCTTTGCCTGGGCATCTCCCCTGGGAAAGCACAGCATTCGTTGGGAAATCAGAGTTGGGTTTGGGGATGCTGCTGCTGCTTGCCTGAGCTATTCCCCGCAGCACGGTGGAAGACACCCGCATGTAGCGAAATACTCTTTGCCCTAGCATCCCTTCTGCCTGAGAGAGAATCGTGGTCGCACACGTCAGTCACCGCGCTCCCCAGGAGCAGGGTTGTGACTGTGTCTGCTAGTTCGGCTTAGCAAGGTGAACCACGGGGGCAAACTTGGAGTCCGGGAAAGCATGGCACAAGAGGCACCAGCTCTCCCACGGCTCTTCTTCCCTGCCAGGACAGAGCGAACGACCAAAGCCTTGCTGTGGAAGCAGCAGCGAAGTGCGGTTTGCGCCAAGCTAAAAACTTCTGTGAAATCATAGCAGTCAATGGGAAATCAGAGCCGGTTCTGTGGGCTGCTTTTGTTGCTTGCCTTAGCCTAGTATTCCCAGCAGGATGGGAGAAACTCGCATAGAGGGAAAGCCTCTTTGCCAGGGCATCCCCTCTAAGAAAGCACAGCATACTCTCGGAAATCAGAGTTGGGTTGGGGGATGCTGCTGATGCTTGCTTGAGCTAGTCTCCGCAGCACGGTGGAAGATACCCGCATGGAGCGAAATACTCTTTGCCCTAGCATCCCTTCTGCCTGAGAGAGAAGCATGGTCGCACACATCTGTCACCGCGCTCCCCAGGAGCAAGTGTGGGGAAGGCGCCGCACGCCGCCTCCGGGGAAGAGAAGGAGCTGTTGGCCTTGGGGTCGGGAAAGCTTCAGGAAGCAGGATAGCCTGCTGTGCACGAACAGCTGGCCAGTGGCAAGACAAGTGTCACCCGCTCCCTGTGCGGAGAGATGGAAGCCTGGCTGCTAAGGAGACATGAGTGGACGACTAGGGCAGGGGCGCGTGCTCCACTCTGAGGAAGGAGTCTGGGCAGAAGGCAGGCCTGTCCTGTGCCTCTGGTCCCAAGGGGACAGCAACTCCTTGGCCACCTGTCCCAAGGGCAGACGGGCTTGCCCCCAGGTGCCATACCTGGAACTCGCAGAAACAACCCCATGGAGAAACGGGCAGTCAGATGCCCTCTTCCACCAATATGTGGCAGCGTTGTTCGTGGCAGGGGGTGTGCCGGGGAAGGAGTGGAGACAGTCCCCCACAGTTCCCCATCCAAGTGCACGGGCCGTGTGCACGGATCCTGTCGCCTCCTCTCTCCTGTAGTGAAGGCACTGGCCTAGACCCCGAGTCTGCCTGAGCGCCTGAGCAAAAGGCAAAGCCTTACCTAGGCCAGGAGATGGTCATAGGCATAGAGTGCCATGCTAGGCCACGCACGCTGCTGCAGGGTTGTGACTGTGTCTGCTTAGTTCGGCTTAGCAAGGTAAACCCTGGGCGCGAACTTGGAGCCCGGGAAAGCAAGGCCCAAGAGGCACCAGCTCTCCCACGGCTCTTCTTCCCTGCCGGGACAGAGCGAACGACCAAGCCTTGCTGAGGAAGCAGCAGAGAAGTGTGGTTTGCGACAAGCTGAAAACCTCTGTGAAAGCATAGCAGTCGCTGCGAAATCAGAGTCGGTTCTGTGGGCTGCTTTTGTTGCTTGCCTTAGCCTAGTATTCACAGCACGATGGGAGAAACCCGCATAGAGCAAAAGCCTCTTTCCCAGGGCATCCCCTCTGGGAAAGCACAGCATTCTTTGGGAAATCAGAGTCGGGTTTGTGGGATGCTGCCTGCTGCTTGCCGGAGCTAGTGTCCACAGCACAGTGTGATAAACCCGCATGGAGCGAAATCATCTTGGACTGGGCATCCCCTCTGCCTGAGAGAGAAGCGTGGTGGCACCTGTGGTAAGCCTTTAAGGAAAGGGACACGTCTGTCACTGCAGAGCGACGGAAGCCTGGCTGCTAAGGAGACACGAGGGGAAGATTAGGGCAGGGGAAAGGGCTCCACTCTGAGGAAGGAGTCTGGGCAGAAAGCCTTTGGGTTCAAGGAGACAGCAGCTCCTTGGCCACCTGTCCGTGGTGGAGACATGGGCTTGGCACCAGGCGCCTACCCTGAACTCGAGAAACAACTCCCAGAAAGAACTGGCCATCAGATGCCGTCTTCCTCTAGGATGTGGAAGCGGGGAGGAGGCACGGGGTTTAAGGGGAAGGGGAGGGGACAGTCCCCCAAAGCTCCCTATTCAGTGCAAAGGGCAGTGTGCAGGGATCCTGTCACCTTCCTTTCCTGTGGGGAAAGCACTGGCCTAGTCCGCGAGTCCTCCTGAGCGCCAGAGTAAAAGGCCACAAGCGATGCCTCCACCGGGAGAAGGTAGTGTGCATAGAGTGCCATACTAGGCTACGCACGCTACTGCACTGTTGTGGCTATATCTGCTTAGTTCGTCCTGGCAGGTTGAACCCAGGACGCAAACATGGAGCCCTGGAAAGCAAGGCCAAAGGGGCACCAGCTCTCCCGCAGCTCTTCTTCCCTGATGGGAATGAAGCCTTGCTAAGGAAGCAGCGGCGAAGTGATGTTTGCTCCAAGACAAAGCCTCTGCGAAAGCACAGCATTCGCTGAGATGTGTTCTGCGGGCTGCTGCTGCTTGCCCGAGCCCAGTCTCGCGGTGGGAGAAACCCGCATACAGCGAAAGCCTCTTTGCCTGGGCATCTCCCCTGGGAAAGCACAGCATTCGTTGGGAAATCAGAGTTGGGTTTGGGGATGCTGCTGCTGCTTGCCTGAGCTATTCCCCGCAGCACGGTGGAAGACACCCGCATGTAGCGAAATACTCTTTGCCCTAGCATCCCTTCTGCCTGAGAGAGAATCGTGGTCGCACACGTCAGTCACCGCGCTCCCCAGGAGCAGGGTTGTGACTGTGTCTGCTAGTTCGGCTTAGCAAGGTGAACCACGGGGGCAAACTTGGAGTCCGGGAAAGCATGGCACAAGAGGCACCAGCTCTCCCACGGCTCTTCTTCCCTGCCGGGACAGAGCGAACGACCAAAGCCTTGCTGTGGAAGCAGCAGCGAAGTGCGGTTTGCGCCAAGCTAAAAACTTCTGTGAAAGCATAGCAGTCAATGGGAAATCAGAGCCGGTTCTGTGGGCTGCTTTTGTTGCTTGCCTTAGCCTAGTATTCCCAGCAGGATGGGAGAAACTCGCATAGAGGGAAAGCCTCTTTCCCAGGGCATCCCCTCTAAGAAAGCACAGCATTCTCTGGGAAATCAGAGTTGGGTTGGGGGATGCTGCTGATGCTTGCTTGAGCTAGTCTCCGCAGCACGGTGGAAGATACCCGCATGGAGCGAAATACTCTTTGCCCTAGCATCCCTTCTGCCTGAGAGAGAAGCATGGTCGCACACATCTGTCACCGCGCTCCCCAGGAGCAAGTGTGGGGAAGGCGCCGCACGCCGCCTCCGGGGAAGAGAAGGAGCTGTTGGCCTTGGGGTCGGGAAAGCTTCAGGAAGCAGGATAGCCTGCTGTGCACGAACAGCTGGCCAGTGGCAAGACAAGTGTCACCCGCTCCCTGTGCGGAGAGATGGAAGCCTGGCTGCTAAGGAGACATGAGTGGGCGACTAGGGCAGGGGCGCGTGCTCCACTCTGAGGAAGGAGTCTGGGCAGAAGGCAGGCCTGTCCTGTGCCTCTGGTCCCAAGGGGACAGCAACTCCTTGGCCACCTGTCCCAAGGGCAGACGGGCTTGCCCCCAGGTGCCATACCTGGAACTCGCAGAAACAACCCCATGGAGAAACGGGCAGTCAGATGCCCTCTTCCACCAATATGTGGCAGCGTTGTTCGTGGCAGGGGGTGCGCCGGGGAAGGAGTGGAGACAGTCCCCCACAGTTCCCCATCCAAGTGCACGGGCCGTGTGCACGGATCCTGTCGCCTCCTGTCTCCTGTAGTGAAGGCACTGGCCTAGACCCCGAGTCTGCCTGAGCGCCTGAGCAAAAGGCAAAGCCTTACCTAGGCCAGGAGATGGTCATAGGCATAGAGTGCCATGCTAGGCCACGCACGCTGCTGCAGGGTTGTGACTGTGTCTGCTTAGTTCGGCTTAGCAAGGTGAACCCTGGGCGCGAACTTGGAGCCCGGGAAAGCAAGGCCCAAGAGGCACCAGCTCTCCCACGGCTCTTCTTCCCTGCCGGGACAGAGCGAACGACCAAGCCTTGCTGAGGAAGCAGCAGAGAAGTGTGGTTTGCGACAAGCTGAAAACCTCTGTGAAAGCATAGCAGTCGCTGGGAAATCAGAGTCGGTTCTGTGGGCTGCTTTTGTTGCTTGCCTTAGCCTAGTATTCACAGCACGATGGGAGAAACCCGCATAGAGCAAAAGCCTCTTTCCCAGGGCATCCCCTCTGGGAAAGCACAGCATTCTTTGGGAAATCAGAGTCGGGTTTGTGGGATGCTGCCTGCTGCTTGCGGAGCTAGTGTCCACAGCACAGTGTGATAAACCCGCATGGAGCGAAATCATCTTGGACTGGGCATCCCCTCTGCCTGAGAGAGAAGCGTGGTGGCACCTGTGGTAAGCCTTTAAGGAAAGGGACACGTCTGTCACTGCAGAGCGACAGAAGCCTGGCTGCTAAGGAGACACGAGGGGAAGATTAGGGCAGGGGAAAGGGCTCCACTCTGAGGAAGGAGTCTGGGCAGAAAGCCTTTGGGTTCAAGGAGACAGCAGCTCCTTGGCCACCTGTCCGTGGTGGAGACATGGGCTTGGCACCAGGCGCCTACCCTGAACTCGAGAAACAACTCCCAGAAAGAACTGGCCATCAGATGCCGTCTTCCTCTAGGATGTGGAAGCGTGGAGGAGGCACGGGGTTTAAGGGGAAGGGGAGGGGACAGTCCCCCAAAGCTCCCTATTCAGTGCAAAGGGCAGTGTGCAGGGATCCTGTCACCTTCCTTTCCTGTGGGGAAAGCACTGGCCTAGTCCGCGAGTCCTCCTGAGCGCCAGAGTAAAAGGCCACAAGCGATGCCTCCACCGGGAGAAGGTAGTGTGCATAGAGTGCCATACTAGGCTACGCACGCTACTGCACTGTTATGGCTATATCTGCTTAGTTCGTCCTGGCATGTTGAACCCAGGACGCAAACATGGAGCCCTGGAAAGCAAGGCCCAAGAGGCACCAGCTCTCCCGCAGCTCTTCTTCCCTGATGCGAATGAAGCCTTGCTAAGGAAGCAGCGGCGAAGTGAGGTTTGCTCCAAGACTAAGCCTCTGCGAAAGCACAGCATTCGCTGAGAAGTGTTCTGCGGGCTGCTGCTGCTTGCCCGAGCCCAGTCTCGCGGTGGGAGAAACCCGCATACAGCGAAAGCCTCTTTGCCTGGGCATCTCCCCTGGGAAAGCACAGCATTCGTTGGGAAATCAGAGTTGGGTTTGGGGATGCTGCTGCTGCTTGCCTGAGCTATTCCCCGCAGCACGGTGGAAGACACCCGCATGTAGCGAAATACTCTTTGCCCTAGCATCCCTTCTGCCTGAGAGAGAATCGTGGTCGCACACGTCAGTCACCGCGCTCCCCAGGAGCAGGGTTGTGACTGTGTCTGCTAGTTCGGCTTAGCAAGGTGAACCACGGGGGCAAACTTGGAGTCCGGGAAAGCATGGCACAAGAGGCACCAGCTCTCCCACGGCTCTTCTTCCCTGCCGGGACAGAGCGAACGACCAAAGCCTTGCTGTGGAAGCAGCAGCGAAGTGCGGTTTGCGCCAAGCTAAAAACTTCTGTGAAAGCATAGCAGTCAATGGGAAATCAGAGCCGGTTCTGTGGGCTGCTTTTGTTGCTTGCCTTAGCCTAGTATTCCCAGCACGATGGGAGAAACTCGCATAGAGGGAAAGCCTCTTTGCCAGGGCATCCCCTCTAAGAAAGCACAGCATACTCTCGGAAATCAGAGTTGGGTTGGGGGATGCTGCTGATGCTTGCTTGAGCTAGTCTCCGCAGCACGGTGGAAGATACCCGCATGGAGCGAAATACTCTTTGCCCTAGCATCCCTTCTGCCTGAGAGAGAAGCATGGTCGCACACATCTGTCACCGCGCTCCCCAGGAGCAAGTGTGGGGAAGGCGCCGCACGCCGCCTCCGGGGAAGAGAAGGAGCTGTTGGCCTTGGGGTCGGGAAAGCTTCAGGAAGCAGGATAGCCTGCTGTGCACGAACAGCTGGCCAGTGGCAAGACAAGTGTCACCCGCTCCCTGTGCGGAGAGATGGAAGCCTGGCTGCTAAGGAGACATGAGTGGACGACTAGGGCAGGGGCGCGTGCTCCACTCTGAGGAAGGAGTCTGGGCAGAAGGCAGGCCTGTCCTGTGCCTCTGGTCCCAAGGGGACAGCAACTCCTTGGCCACCTGTCCCAAGGGCAGACGGGCTTGCCCCCAGGTGCCATACCTGGAACTCGCAGAAACAACCCCATGGAGAAACGGGCAGTCAGATGCCCTCTTCCACCAATATGTGGCAGCGTTGTTCGTGGCAGGGGGTGTGCCGGGGAAGGAGTGGAGACAGTCCCCCACAGTTCCCCATCCAAGTGCACGGGCCGTGTGCACGGATCCTGTCGCCTCCTGTCTCCTGTAGTGAAGGCACTGGCCTAGACCCCGAGTCTGCCTGAGCGCCTGAGCAAAAGGCAAAGCCTTACCTAGGCCAGGAGATGGTCATAGGCATAGAGTGCCATGCTAGGCCACGCACGCTGCTGCAGGGTTGTGACTGTGTCTGCTTAGTTCGGCTTAGCAAGGTGAACCCTGGGCGCGAACTTGGAGCCCGGGAAAGCAAGGCCCAAGAGGCACCAGCTCTCCCACGGCTCTTCTTCCCTGCCGGGACAGAGCGAAAGACCAAGCCTTGCTGAGGAAGCAGCAGAGAAGTGTGGTTTGCGACAAGCTGAAAACCTCTGTGAAAGCATAGCAGTCGCTGGGAAATCAGAGTCGGTTCTGTGGGCTGCTTTTGTTGCTTGCCTTAGCCTAGTATTCACAGCACGATGGGAGAAACCCGCATAGAGCAAAAGCCTCTTTCCCAGGGCATCCCCTCTGGGAAAGCACAGCATTCTTTGGGAAATCAGAGTCGGGTTTGTGGGATGCTGCCTGCTGCTTGCCGGAGCTAGTGTCCACAGCACAGTGTGATAAACCCGCATGGAGCGAAATCATCTTGGACTGGGCATCACCTCTGCCTGAGAGAGAAGCGTGGTGGCACCTGTGGTAAGCCTTTAAGGAAAGGGACACGTCTGTCACGGCAGAGCGACGGAAGCCTGGCTGCTAAGGAGACACGAGGGGAAGATTAGGGCAGGGGAAAGGGCTCCACTCTGAGGAAGGAGTCTGGGCAGAAAGCCTTTGGATTCAAGGAGACAGCAGCTCCTTGGCCACCTGTCCGTGGTGGAGACATGGGCTTGGCACCAGGCGCCTACCCTGAACTCGAGAAACAACTCCCAGAAAGAACTGGCCATCAGATGCCGTCTTCCTCTAGGATGTGGAAGCGGGGAGGAGGCACGGGGTTTAAGGGGAAGGGGAGGGGACAGTCCCCCAAAGCTCCCTATTCAGTGCAAAGGGCAGTGTGCAGGGATCCTGTCACCTTCCTTTCCTGTGGGGAAAGCACTGGCCTAGTCCGCGAGTCCTCCTGAGCGCCAGAGTAAAAGGCCACAAGCGATGCCTCCACCGGGAGAAGGTAGTGTGCATAGAGTGCCATACTAGGCTACGCACGCTACTGCGCTGTTGTGGCTATATCTGCTTAGTTCGTCCTGGCAGGTTGAACCCAGGACGCAAACATGGAGCCCTGGAAAGCAAGGCCAAAGGGGCACCAGCTCTCCCGCAGCTCTTCTTCCCTGATGGGAATGAAGCCTTGCTAAGGAAGCAGCGGCGAAGTGATGTTTGCTCCAAGACAAAGCCTCTGCGAAAGCACAGCATTCGCTGAGATGTGTTCTGCGGGCTGCTGCTGCTTGCCCGAGCCCAGTCTCGCGGTGGGAGAAACCCGCATACAGCGAAAGCCTCTTTGCCTGGGCATCTCCCCTGGGAAAGCACAGCATTCGTTGGGAAATCAGAGTTGGGTTTGGGGATGCTGCTGCTGCTTGCCTGAGCTATTCCCCGCAGCACGGTGGAAGACACCCGCATGTAGCGAAATACTCTTTGCCCTAGCATCCCTTCTGCCTGAGAGAGAATCGTGGTCGCACACGTCAGTCACCGCGCTCCCCAGGAGCAGGGTTGTGACTGTGTCTGCTAGTTCGGCTTAGCAAGGTGAACCACGGGGGCAAACTTGGAGTCCGGGAAAGCATGGCACAAGAGGCACCAGCTCTCCCACGGCTCTTCTTCCCTGCCAGGACAGAGCGAACGACCAAAGCCTTGCTATGGAAGCAGCAGCGAAGTGCGGTTTGCGCCAAGCTAAAAACTTCTGTGAAATCATAGCAGTCAATGGGAAATCAGAGCCGGTTCTGTGGGCTGCTTTTGTTGCTTGCCTTAGCCTAGTATTCCCAGCAGGATGGGAGAAACTCGCATAGAGGGAAAGCCTCTTTGCCAGGGCATCCCCTCTAAGAAAGCACAGCATACTCTCGGAAATCAGAGTTGGGTTGGGGGATGCTGCTGATGCTTGCTTGAGCTAGTCTCCGCAGCACGGTGGAAGATACCCGCATGGAGCGAAATACTCTTTGCCCTAGCATCCCTTCTGCCTGAGAGAGAAGCATGGTCGCACACATCTGTCACCGCGCTCCCCAGGAGCAAGTGTGGGGAAGGCGCCGCACGCCGCCTCCGGGGAAGAGAAGGAGCTGTTGGCCTTGGGGTCGGGAAAGCTTCAGGAAGCAGGATAGCCTGCTGTGCACGAACAGCTGGCCAGTGGCAAGACAAGTGTCACCCGCTCCCTGTGCGGAGAGATGGAAGCCTGGCTGCTAAGGAGACATGAGTGGACGACTAGGGCAGGGGCGCGTGCTCCACTCTGAGGAAGGAGTCTGGGCAGAAGGCAGGCCTGTCCTGTGCCTCTGGTCCCAAGGGGACAGCAACTCCTTGGCCACCTGTCCCAAGGGCAGACGGGCTTGCCCCCAGGTGCCATACCTGGAACTCGCAGAAACAACCCCATGGAGAAACGGGCAGTCAGATGCCCTCTTCCACCAATATGTGGCAGCGTTGTTCGTGGCAGGGGGTGTGCCGGGGAAGGAGTGGAGACAGTCCCCCACAGTTCCCCATCCAAGTGCACGGGCCGTGTGCACGGATCCTGTCGCCTCCTCTCTCCTGTAGTGAAGGCACTGGCCTAGACCCCGAGTCTGCCTGAGCGCCTGAGCAAAAGGCAAAGCCTTACCTAGGCCAGGAGATGGTCATAGGCATAGAGTGCCATGCTAGGCCACGCACGCTGCTGCAGGGTTGTGACTGTGTCTGCTTAGTTCGGCTTAGCAAGGTGAACCCTGGGCGCGAACTTGGAGCCCGGGAAAGCAAGGCCCAAGAGGCACCAGCTCTCCCACGGCTCTTCTTCCCTGCCGGGACAGAGCGAACGACCAAGCCTTGCTGAGGAAGCAGCAGAGAAGTGTGGTTTGCGACAAGCTGAAAACCTCTGTGAAAGCATAGCAGTCGCTGCGAAATCAGAGTCGGTTCTGTGGGCTGCTTTTGTTGCTTGCCTTAGCCTAGTATTCACAGCACGATGGGAGAAACCCGCATAGAGCAAAAGCCTCTTTCCCAGGGCATCCCCTCTGGGAAAGCACAGCATTCTTTGGGAAATCAGAGTCGGGTTTGTGGGATGCTGCCTGCTGCTTGCCGGAGCTAGTGTCCACAGCACAGTGTGATAAACCCGCATGGAGCGAAATCATCTTGGACTGGGCATCCCCTCTGCCTGAGAGAGAAGCGTGGTGGCACCTGTGGTAAGCCTTTAAGGAAAGGGACACGTCTGTCACTGCAGAGCGACGGAAGCCTGGCTGCTAAGGAGACACGAGGGGAAGATTAGGGCAGGGGAAAGGGCTCCACTCTGAGGAAGGAGTCTGGGCAGAAAGCCTTTGGGTTCAAGGAGACAGCAGCTCCTTGGCCACCTGTCCGTGGTGGAGACATGGGCTTGGCACCAGGCGCCTACCCTGAACTCGAGAAACAACTCCCAGAAAGAACTGGCCATCAGATGCCGTCTTCCTCTAGGATGTGGAAGCGGGGAGGAGGCACGGGGTTTAAGGGGAAGGGGAGGGGACAGTCCCCCAAAGCTCCCTATTCAGTGCAAAGGGCAGTGTGCAGGGATCCTGTCACCTTCCTTTCCTGTGGGGAAAGCACTGGCCTAGTCCGCGAGTCCTCCTGAGCGCCAGAGTAAAAGGCCACAAGCGATGCCTCCACCGGGAGAAGGTAGTGTGCATAGAGTGCCATACTAGGCTACGCACGCTACTGCACTGTTGTGGCTATATCTGCTTAGTTCGTCCTGGCAGGTTGAACCCAGGACGCAAACATGGAGCCCTGGAAAGCAAGGCCAAAGGGGCACCAGCTCTCCCGCAGCTCTTCTTCCCTGATGGGAATGAAGCCTTGCTAAGGAAGCAGCGGCGAAGTGATGTTTGCTCCAAGACAAAGCCTCTGCGAAAGCACAGCATTCGCTGAGATGTGTTCTGCGGGCTGCTGCTGCTTGCCCGAGCCCAGTCTCGCGGTGGGAGAAACCCGCATACAGCGAAAGCCTCTTTGCCTGGGCATCTCCCCTGGGAAAGCACAGCATTCGTTGGGAAATCAGAGTTGGGTTTGGGGATGCTGCTGCTGCTTGCCTGAGCTATTCCCCGCAGCACGGTGGAAGACACCCGCATGTAGCGAAATACTCTTTGCCCTAGCATCCCTTCTGCCTGAGAGAGAATCGTGGTCGCACACGTCAGTCACCGCGCTCCCCAGGAGCAGGGTTGTGACTGTGTCTGCTAGTTCGGCTTAGCAAGGTGAACCACGGGGGCAAACTTGGAGTCCGGGAAAGCATGGCACAAGAGGCACCAGCTCTCCCACGGCTCTTCTTCCCTGCCAGGACAGAGCGAACGACCAAAGCCTTGCTGTGGAAGCAGCAGCGAAGTGCGGTTTGCGCCAAGCTAAAAACTTCTGTGAAATCATAGCAGTCAATGGGAAATCAGAGCCGGTTCTGTGGGCTGCTTTTGTTGCTTGCCTTAGCCTAGTATTCCCAGCAGGATGGGAGAAACTCGCATAGAGGGAAAGCCTCTTTCCCAGGGCATCCCCTCTAAGAAAGCACAGCATACTCTCGGAAATCAGAGTTGGGTTGGGGGATGCTGCTGATGCTTGCTTGAGCTAGTCTCCGCAGCACGGTGGAAGATACCCGCATGGAGCGAAATACTCTTTGCCCTAGCATCCCTTCTGCCTGAGAGAGAAGCATGGTCGCACACATCTGTCACCGCGCTCCCCAGGAGCAAGTGTGGGGAAGGCGCCGCACGCCGCCTCCGGGGAAGAGAAGGAGCTGTTGGCCTTGGGGTCGGGAAAGCTTCAGGAAGCAGGATAGCCTGCTGTGCACGAACAGCTGGCCAGTGGCAAGACAAGTGTCACCCGCTCCCTGTGCGGAGAGATGGAAGCCTGGCTGCTAAGGAGACATGAGTGGACGACTAGGGCAGGGGCGCGTGCTCCACTCTGAGGAAGGAGTCTGGGCAGAAGGCAGGCCTGTCCTGTGCCTCTGGTCCCAAGGGGACAGCAACTCCTTGGCCACCTGTCCCAAGGGCAGACGGGCTTGCCCCCAGGTGCCATACCTGGAACTCGCAGAAACAACCCCATGGAGAAACGGGCAGTCAGATGCCCTCTTCCACCAATATGTGGCAGCGTTGTTCGTGGCAGGGGGTGTGCCGGGGAAGGAGTGGAGACAGTCCCCCACAGTTCCCCATCCAAGTGCACGGGCCGTGTGCACGGATCCTGTCGCCTCCTCTCTCCTGTAGTGAAGGCACTGGCCTAGACCCCGAGTCTGCCTGAGCGCCTGAGCAAAAGGCAAAGCCTTACCTAGGCCAGGAGATGGTCATAGGCATAGAGTGCCATGCTAGGCCACGCACGCTGCTGCAGGGTTGTGACTGTGTCTGCTTAGTTCGGCTTAGCAAGGTAAACCCTGGGCGCGAACTTGGAGCCCGGGAAAGCAAGGCCCAAGAGGCACCAGCTCTCCCACGGCTCTTCTTCCCTGCCGGGACAGAGCGAACGACCAAGCCTTGCTGAGGAAGCAGCAGAGAAGTGTGGTTTGCGACAAGCTGAAAACCTCTGTGAAAGCATAGCAGTCGCTGCGAAATCAGAGTCGGTTCTGTGGGCTGCTTTTGTTGCTTGCCTTAGCCTAGTATTCACAGCACGATGGGAGAAACCCGCATAGAGCAAAAGCCTCTTTCCCAGGGCATCCCCTCTGGGAAAGCACAGCATTCTTTGGGAAATCAGAGTCGGGTTTGTGGGATGCTGCCTGCTGCTTGCCGGAGCTAGTGTCCACAGCACAGTGTGATAAACCCGCATGGAGCGAAATCATCTTGGACTGGGCATCCCCTCTGCCTGAGAGAGAAGCGTGGTGGCACCTGTGGTAAGCCTTTAAGGAAAGGGACACGTCTGTCACTGCAGAGCGACGGAAGCCTGGCTGCTAAGGAGACACGAGGGGAAGATTAGGGCAGGGGAAAGGGCTCCACTCTGAGGAAGGAGTCTGGGCAGAAAGCCTTTGGGTTCAAGGAGACAGCAGCTCCTTGGCCACCTGTCCGTGGTGGAGACATGGGCTTGGCACCAGGCGCCTACCCTGAACTCGAGAAACAACTCCCAGAAAGAACTGGCCATCAGATGCCGTCTTCCTCTAGGATGTGGAAGCGGGGAGGAGGCACGGGGTTTAAGGGGAAGGGGAGGGGACAGTCCCCCAAAGCTCCCTATTCAGTGCAAAGGGCAGTGTGCAGGGATCCTGTCACCTTCCTTTCCTGTGGGGAAAGCACTGGCCTAGTCCGCGAGTCCTCCTGAGCGCCAGAGTAAAAGGCCACAAGCGATGCCTCCACCGGGAGAAGGTAGTGTGCATAGAGTGCCATACTAGGCTACGCACGCTACTGCACTGTTATGGCTATATCTGCTTAGTTCGTCCTGGCAGGTTGAACCCAGGACGCGAACATGGAGCCCTGGAAAGCAAGGCCCAAGAGGCACCAGCTCTCCCGCAGCTCTTCTTCCCTGATGCGAATGAAGCCTTGCTAAGGAAGCAGCGGCGAAGTGAGGTTTGCTCCAAGACTAAGCCTCTGCGAAAGCACAGCATTCGCTGAGAAGTGTTCTGCGGGCTGCTGCTGCTTGCCCGAGCCCAGTCTCGCGGTGGGAGAAACCCGCATACAGCGAAAGCCTCTTTGCCTGGGCATCTCCCCTGGGAAAGCACAGCATTCGTTGGGAAATCAGAGTTGGGTTTGGGGATGCTGCTGCTGCTTGCCTGAGCTATTCCCCGCAGCACGGTGGAAGACACCCGCATGTAGCGAAATACTCTTTGCCCTAGCATCCCTTCTGCCTGAGAGAGAATCGTGGTCGCACACGTCAGTCACCGCGCTCCCCAGGAGCAGGGTTGTGACTGTGTCTGCTAGTTCGGCTTAGCAAGGTGAACCACGGGGGCAAACTTGGAGTCCGGGAAAGCATGGCACAAGAGGCACCAGCTCTCCCACGGCTCTTCTTCCCTGCCGGGACAGAGCGAACGACCAAAGCCTTGCTGTGGAAGCAGCAGCGAAGTGCGGTTTGCGCCAAGCTAAAAACTTCTGTGAAAGCATAGCAGTCAATGGGAAATCAGAGCCGGTTCTGTGGGCTGCTTTTGTTGCTTGCCTTAGCCTAGTATTCCCAGCAGGATGGGAGAAACTCGCATAGAGGGAAAGCCTCTTTGCCAGGGCATCCCCTCTAAGAAAGCACAGCATTCTCTGGGAAATCAGAGTTGGGTTGGGGGATGCTGGTGATGCTTGAGCTAGTCTCCGCAGCACGGTGGAAGATACCCGCATGGAGCGAAATACTCTTTGCCCTAGCATCACTTCTGCCTGAGAGAGAAGCATGGTCGCACACATCTGTCACCGCGCTCCCCAGGAGCATGTGTGGGGAAGGCGCCGCACGCCGCCTCCGGGGAAGAGAAGGAGCTGTTGGCCTTGGGGTCGGGAAAGCTTCAGGAAGCAGGATAGCCTGCTGTGCACGAACAGCTGGCGAGTGGCAAGACAAGTGTCACCCGCTCCCTGTGCGGAGAGATGGAAGCCTGGCTGCTAAGGAGACATGAGTGGACGACTAGGGCAGGGGCGCGTGCTCCACTCTGAGGAAGGAGTCTGGGCAGAAGGCAGGCCTGTCCTGTGCCTCTGGTCCCAAGGGGACAGCAACTCCTTGGCCACCTGTCCCAAGGGCAGACGGGCTTGCCCCCAGGTGCCATACCTGGAACTCGCAGAAACAACCCCATGGAGAAACGGGCAGTCAGATGCCCTCTTCCACCAATATGTGGCAGCGTTGTTCGTGGCTGGGGGTGTGCCGGGGAAGGAGTGGAGACAGTCCCCCACAGTTCCCCATCCAAGTGCACGGGCCGTGTGCACGGATCCTGTCGCCTCCTCTCTCCTGTAGTGAAGGCACTGGCCTAGACCCCGAGTCTGCCTGAGCGCCTGAGCAAAAGGCAAAGCCTTACCTAGGCCAGGAGATGGTCATAGGCATAGAGTGCCATGCTAGGCCACGCACGCTGCTGCAGGGTTGTGACTGTGTCTGCTTAGTTCGGCTTAGCAAGGTGAACCCTGGGCGCGAACTTGGAGCCCGGGAAAGCAAGGCCCAAGAGGCACCAGCTCTCCCACGGCTCTTCTTCCCTGCCGGGACAGAGCGAACGACCAAGCCTTGCTGAGGAAGCAGCAGAGAAGTGTGGTTTGCGACAAGCTGAAAACCTCTGTGAAAGCATAGCAGTCGCTGCGAAATCAGAGTCGGTTCTGTGGGCTGCTTTTGTTGCTTGCCTTAGCCTAGTATTCACAGCACGATGGGAGAAACCCGCATAGAGCAAAAGCCTCTTTCCCAGGGCATCCCCTCTGGGAAAGCACAGCATTCTTTGGGAAATCAGAGTCGGGTTTGTGGGATGCTGCCTGCTGCTTGCCGGAGCTAGTGTCCACAGCACAGTGTGATAAACCCGCATGGAGCGAAATCATCTTGGACTGGGCATCCCCTCTGCCTGAGAGAGAAGCGTGGTGGCACCTGTGGTAAGCCTTTAAGGAAAGGGACACGTCTGTCACTGCAGAGCGACGGAAGCCTGGCTGCTAAGGAGACACGAGGGGAAGATTAGGGCAGGGGAAAGGGCTCCACTCTGAGGAAGGAGTCTGGGCAGAAAGCCTTTGGGTTCAAGGAGACAGCAGCTCCTTGGCCACCTGTCCGTGGTGGAGACATGGGCTTGGCACCAGGCGCCTACCCTGAACTCGAGAAACAACTCCCAGAAAGAACTGGCCATCAGAGGCCGTCTTCCTCTAGGATGTGGAAGCGGGGAGGAGGCACGGGGTTTAAGGGGAAGGGGAGGGGACAGTCCCCCAAAGCTCCCTATTCAGTGCAAAGGGCAGTGTGCAGGGATCCTGTCACCTTCCTTTCCTGTGGGGAAAGCACTGGCCTAGTCCGCGAGTCCTCCTGAGCGCCAGAGTAAAAGGCCACAAGCGATGCCTCCACCGGGAGAAGGTAGTGTGCATAGAGTGCCATACTAGGCTACGCACGCTACTGCACTGTTGTGGCTATATCTGCTTAGTTCGTCCTGGCAGGTTGAACCCAGGACGCGAACATGGAGCCCTGGAAAGCAAGGCCCAAGAGGCACCAGCTCTCCCGCAGCTCTTCTTCCCTGATGCGAATGAAGCCTTGCTAAGGAAGCAGCGGCGAAGTGAGGTTTGCTCCAAGACAAAGCCTCTGCGAAAGCACAGCATTCGCTGAGACGTGTTCTGCGGGCTGCTGCTGCTTGCCCGAGCCCAGTCTCGCGGTGGGAGAAACCCGCATACAGCGAAAGCCTCTTTGCCTGGGCATCTCCCCTGGGAAAGCACAGCATTCGTTGGGAAATCAGAGTTGGGTTTGGGGATGCTGCTGCTGCTTGCCTGAGCTATTCCCCGCAGCACGGTGGAAGACACCCGCATGTAGCGAAATACTCTTTGCCCTAGCATCCCTTCTGCCTGAGAGAGAATCGTGGTCGCACACGTCAGTCACCGCGCTCCCCAGGAGCAGGGTTGTGACTGTGTCTGCTAGTTCGGCTTAGCAAGGTGAACCACGGGGGCAAACTTGGAGTCCGGGAAAGCATGGCACAAGAGGCACCAGCTCTCCCACGGCTCTTCTTCCCTGCCGGGACAGAGCGAACGACCAAAGCCTTGCTGTGGAAGCAGCAGCGAAGTGCGGTTTGCGCCAAGCTAAAAACTTCTGTGAAAGCATAGCAGTCAATGGGAAATCAGAGCCGGTTCTGTGGGCTGCTTTTGTTGCTTGCCTTAGCCTAGTATTCCCAGCAGGATGGGAGAAACTCGCATAGAGGGAAAGCCTCTTTGCCAGGGCATCCCCTCTAAGAAAGCACAGCATTCTCTGGGAAATCAGAGTTGGGTTGGGGGATGCTGCTGATGCTTGCTTGAGCTAGTCTCCGCAGCACGGTGGAAGATACCCGCATGGAGCGAAATACTCTTTGCCCTAGCATCCCTTCTGCCTGAGAGAGAAGCATGGTCGCACACATCTGTCACCGCGCTCCCCAGGAGCAAGTGTGGGGAAGGCGCCGCACGCCGCCTCCGGGGAAGAGAAGGAGCTGTTGGCCTTGGGGTCGGGAAAGCTTCAGGAAGCAGGATAGCCTGCTGTGCACGAACAGCTGGCCAGTGGCAAGACAAGTGTCACCCGCTCCCTGTGCGGAGAGATGGAAGCCTGGCTGCTAAGGAGACATGAGTGGACGACTAGGGCAGGGGCGCGTGCTCCACTCTGAGGAAGGAGTCTGGGCAGAAGGCAGGCCTGTCCTGTGCCTCTGGTCCCAAGGGGACAGCAACTCCTTGGCCACCTGTCCCAAGGGCAGACGGGCTTGCCCCCAGGTGCCATACCTGGAACTCGCAGAAACAACCCCATGGAGAAACGGGCAGTCAGATGCCCTCTTCCACCAATATGTGGCAGCGTTGTTCGTGGCAGGGGGTGTGCCGGGGAAGGAGTGGAGACAGTCCCCCACAGTTCCCCATCCAAGTGCACGGGCCGTGTGCACGGATCCTGTCGCCTCCTGTCTCCTGTAGTGAAGGCACTGGCCTAGACCCCGAGTCTGCCTGAGCGCCTGAGCAAAAGGCAAAGCCTTACCTAGGCCAGGAGATGGTCATAGGCATAGAGTGCCATGCTAGGCCACGCACGCTGCTGCAGGGTTGTGACTGTGTCTGCTTAGTTCGGCTTAGCAAGGTGAACCCTGGGCGCGAACTTGGAGCCCGGGAAAGCAAGGCCCAAGAGGCACCAGCTCTCCCACGGCTCTTCTTCCCTGCCGGGACAGAGCGAACGACCAAGCCTTGCTGAGGAAGCAGCAGAGAAGTGTGGTTTGCGACAAGCTGAAAACCTCTGTGAAAGCATAGCAGTCGCTGGGAAATCAGAGTCGGTTCTGTGGGCTGCTTTTGTTGCTTGCCTTAGCCTAGTATTCACAGCACGATGGGAGAAACCCGCATAGAGCAAAAGCCTCTTTCCCAGGGCATCCCCTCTGGGAAAGCACAGCATTCTTTGGGAAATCAGAGTCGGGTTTGTGGGATGCTGCCTGCTGCTTGCCGGAGCTAGTGTCCACAGCACAGTGTGATAAACCCGCATGGAGCGAAATCATCTTGGACTGGGCATCCCCTCTGCCTGAGAGAGAAGCGTGGTGGCACCTGTGGTAAGCCTTTAAGGAAAGGGACACGTCTGTCACTGCAGAGCGACGGAAGCCTGGCTGCTAAGGAGACACGAGGGGAAGATTAGGGCAGGGGAAAGGGCTCCACTCTGAGGAAGGAGTCTGGGCAGAAAGCCTTTGGATTCAAGGAGACAGCAGCTCCTTGGCCACCTGTCCGTGGTGGAGACATGGGCTTGGCACCAGGCGCCTACCCTGAACTCGAGAAACAACTCCCAGAAAGAACTGGCCATCAGATGCCGTCTTCCTCTAGGATGTGGAAGCGTGGAGGAGGCACGGGGTTTAAGGGGAAGGGGAGGGGACAGTCCCACAAAGCTCCCTATTCAGTGCAAAGGGCAGTGTGCAGGGATCCTGTCACCTTCCTTTCCTGTGGGGAAAGCACTGGCCTAGTCCGCGAGTCCTCCTGAGCGCCAAAGTAAAAGGCCACAAGCGATGCCTCCACCGGGAGAAGGTAGTGTGCATAGAGTGCCATACTAGGCTACGCACGCTACTGCACTGTTGTGGCTATATCTGCTTAGTTCGTCCTGGCAGGTTGAACCCAGGACGCAAACATGGAGCCCTGGAAAGCAAGGCCAAAGGGGCACCAGCTCTCCCGCAGCTCTTCTTCCCTGATGGGAATGAAGCCTTGCTAAGGAAGCAGCGGCGAAGTGATGTTTGCTCCAAGACAAAGCCTCTGCGAAAGCACAGCATTCGCTGAGATGTGTTCTGCGGGCTGCTGCTGCTTGCCCGAGCCCAGTCTCGCGGTGGGAGAAACCCGCATACAGCGAAAGCCTCTTTGCCTGGGCATCTCCCCTGGGAAAGCACAGCATTCGTTGGGAAATCAGAGTTGGGTTTGGGGATGCTGCTGCTGCTTGCCTGAGCTATTCCCCGCAGCACGGTGGAAGACACCCGCATGTAGCGAAATACTCTTTGCCCTAGCATCCCTTCTGCCTGAGAGAGAATCGTGGTCGCACACGTCAGTCACCGCGCTCCCCAGGAGCAGGGTTGTGACTGTGTCTGCTAGTTCGGCTTAGCAAGGTGAACCACGGGGGCAAACTTGGAGTCCGGGAAAGCATGGCACAAGAGGCACCAGCTCTCCCACGGCTCTTCTTCCCTGCCAGGACAGAGCGAACGACCAAAGCCTTGCTGTGGAAGCAGCAGCGAAGTGCGGTTTGCGCCAAGCTAAAAACTTCTGTGAAATCATAGCAGTCAATGGGAAATCAGAGCCGGTTCTGTGGGCTGCTTTTGTTGCTTGCCTTAGCCTAGTATTCCCAGCAGGATGGGAGAAACTCGCATAGAGGGAAAGCCTCTTTGCCAGGGCATCCCCTCTAAGAAAGCACAGCATACTCTCGGAAATCAGAGTTGGGTTGGGGGATGCTGCTGATGCTTGCTTGAGCTAGTCTCCGCAGCACGGTGGAAGATACCCGCATGGAGCGAAATACTCTTTGCCCTAGCATCCCTTCTGCCTGAGAGAGAAGCATGGTCGCACACATCTGTCACCGCGCTCCCCAGGAGCAAGTGTGGGGAAGGCGCCGCACGCCGCCTCCGGGGAAGAGAAGGAGCTGTTGGCCTTGGGGTCGGGAAAGCTTCAGGAAGCAGGATAGCCTGCTGTGCACGAACAGCTGGCCAGTGGCAAGACAAGTGTCACCCGCTCCCTGTGCGGAGAGATGGAAGCCTGGCTGCTAAGGAGACATGAGTGGACGACTAGGGCAGGGGCGCGTGCTCCACTCTGAGGAAGGAGTCTGGGCAGAAGGCAGGCCTGTCCTGTGCCTCTGGTCCCAAGGGGACAGCAACTCCTTGGCCACCTGTCCCAAGGGCAGACGGGCTTGCCCCCAGGTGCCATACCTGGAACTCGCAGAAACAACCCCATGGAGAAACGGGCAGTCAGATGCCCTCTTCCACCAATATGTGGCAGCGTTGTTCGTGGCAGGGGGTGTGCCGGGGAAGGAGTGGAGACAGTCCCCCACAGTTCCCCATCCAAGTGCACGGGCCGTGTGCACGGATCCTGTCGCCTCCTCTCTCCTGTAGTGAAGGCACTGGCCTAGACCCCGAGTCTGCCTGAGCGCCTGAGCAAAAGGCAAAGCCTTACCTAGGCCAGGAGATGGTCATAGGCATAGAGTGCCATGCTAGGCCACGCACGCTGCTGCAGGGTTGTGACTGTGTCTGCTTAGTTCGGCTTAGCAAGGTAAACCCTGGGCGCGAACTTGGAGCCCGGGAAAGCAAGGCCCAAGAGGCACCAGCTCTCCCACGGCTCTTCTTCCCTGCCGGGACAGAGCGAACGACCAAGCCTTGCTGAGGAAGCAGCAGAGAAGTGTGGTTTGCGACAAGCTGAAAACCTCTGTGAAAGCATAGCAGTCGCTGCGAAATCAGAGTCGGTTCTGTGGGCTGCTTTTGTTGCTTGCCTTAGCCTAGTATTCACAGCACGATGGGAGAAACCCGCATAGAGCAAAAGCCTCTTTCCCAGGGCATCCCCTCTGGGAAAGCACAGCATTCTTTGGGAAATCAGAGTCGGGTTTGTGGGATGCTGCCTGCTGCTTGCCGGAGCTAGTGTCCACAGCACAGTGTGATAAACCCGCATGGAGCGAAATCATCTTGGACTGGGCATCCCCTCTGCCTGAGAGAGAAGCGTGGTGGCACCTGTGGTAAGCCTTTAAGGAAAGGGACACGTCTGTCACTGCAGAGCGACGGAAGCCTGGCTGCTAAGGAGACACGAGGGGAAGATTAGGGCAGGGGAAAGGGCTCCACTCTGAGGAAGGAGTCTGGGCAGAAAGCCTTTGGGTTCAAGGAGACAGCAGCTCCTTGGCCACCTGTCCGTGGTGGAGACATGGGCTTGGCACCAGGCGCCTACCCTGAACTCGAGAAACAACTCCCAGAAAGAACTGGCCATCAGATGCCGTCTTCCTCTAGGATGTGGAAGCGGGGAGGAGGCACGGGGTTTAAGGGGAAGGGGAGGGGACAGTCCCCCAAAGCTCCCTATTCAGTGCAAAGGGCAGTGTGCAGGGATCCTGTCACCTTCCTTTCCTGTGGGGAAAGCACTGGCCTAGTCCGCGAGTCCTCCTGAGCGCCAGAGTAAAAGGCCACAAGCGATGCCTCCACCGGGAGAAGGTAGTGTGCATAGAGTGCCATACTAGGCTACGCACGCTACTGCACTGTTGTGGCTATATCTGCTTAGTTCGTCCTGGCAGGTTGAACCCAGGACGCAAACATGGAGCCCTGGAAAGCAAGGCCAAAGGGGCACCAGCTCTCCCGCAGCTCTTCTTCCCTGATGGGAATGAAGCCTTGCTAAGGAAGCAGCGGCGAAGTGATGTTTGCTCCAAGACAAAGCCTCTGCGAAAGCACAGCATTCGCTGAGATGTGTTCTGCGGGCTGCTGCTGCTTGCCCGAGCCCAGTCTCGCGGTGGGAGAAACCCGCATACAGCGAAAGCCTCTTTGCCTGGGCATCTCCCCTGGGAAAGCACAGCATTCGTTGGGAAATCAGAGTTGGGTTTGGGGATGCTGCTGCTGCTTGCCTGAGCTATTCCCCGCAGCACGGTGGAAGACACCCGCATGTAGCGAAATACTCTTTGCCCTAGCATCCCTTCTGCCTGAGAGAGAATCGTGGTCGCACACGTCAGTCACCGCGCTCCCCAGGAGCAGGGTTGTGACTGTGTCTGCTAGTTCGGCTTAGCAAGGTGAACCACGGGGGCAAACTTGGAGTCCGGGAAAGCATGGCACAAGAGGCACCAGCTCTCCCACGGCTCTTCTTCCCTGCCGGGACAGAGCGAACGACCAAAGCCTTGCTGTGGAAGCAGCAGCGAAGTGCGGTTTGCGCCAAGCTAAAAACTTCTGTGAAATCATAGCAGTCAATGGGAAATCAGAGCCGGTTCTGTGGGCTGCTTTTGTTGCTTGCCTTAGCCTAGTATTCCCAGCAGGATGGGAGAAACTCGCATAGAGGGAAAGCCTCTTTGCCAGGGCATCCCCTCTAAGAAAGCACAGCATACTCTCGGAAATCAGAGTTGGGTTGGGGGATGCTGCTGATGCTTGCTTGAGCTAGTCTCCGCAGCACGGTGGAAGATACCCGCATGGAGCGAAATACTCTTTGCCCTAGCATCCCTTCTGCCTGAGAGAGAAGCATGGTCGCACACATCTGTCACCGCGCTCCCCAGGAGCAAGTGTGGGGAAGGCGCCGCACGCCGCCTCCGGGGAAGAGAAGGAGCTGTTGGCCTTGGGGTCGGGAAAGCTTCAGGAAGCAGGATAGCTTGCTGTGCACGAACAGCTGGCCAGTGGCAAGACAAGTGTCACCCGCTCCCTGTGCGGAGAGATGGAAGCCTGGCTGCTAAGGAGACATGAGTGGACGACTAGGGCAGGGGCGCGTGCTCCACTCTGAGGAAGGAGTCTGGGCAGAAGGCAGGCCTGTCCTGTGCCTCTGGTCCCAAGGGGACAGCAACTCCTTGGCCACCTGTCCCAAGGGCAGACGGGCTTGCCCCCAGGTGCCATACCTGGAACTCGCAGAAACAACCCCATGGAGAAACGGGCAGTCAGATGCCCTCTTCCACCAATATGTGGCAGCGTTGTTCGTGGCAGGGGGTGTGCCGGGGAAGGAGTGGAGACAGTCCCCCACAGTTCCCCATCCAAGTGCACGGGCCGTGTGCACGGATCCTGTCGCCTCCTGTCTCCTGTAGTGAAGGCACTGGCCTAGACCCCGAGTCTGCCTGAGCGCCTGAGCAAAAGGCAAAGCCTTACCTAGGCCAGGAGATGGTCATAGGCATAGAGTGCCATGCTAGGCCACGCACGCTGCTGCAGGGTTGTGACTGTGTCTGCTTAGTTCGGCTTAGCAAGGTGAACCCTGGGCGCGAACTTGGAGCCCGGGAAAGCAAGGCCCAAGAGGCACCAGCTCTCCCACGGCTCTTCTTCCCTGCCGGGACAGAGCGAACGACCAAGCCTTGCTGAGGAAGCAGCAGAGAAGTGTGGTTTGCGACAAGCTGAAAACTTCTGTGAAAGCATAGCAGTCGCTGGGAAATCAGAGTCGTTTCTGTGGGCTGCTTTTGTTGCTTGCCTTAGCCTAGTATTCAGAGCACGATGGGAGAAACCCGCATAGAGCAAAAGCCTCTTTCCCAGGGCATCCCCTCTGGGAAAGCACAGCATTCTTTGGGAAATCAGAGTCGGGTTTGTGGGATGCTGCCTGCTGCTTGCCGGAGCTAGTGTCCACAGCACAGTGTGATAAACCCGCATGGAGCGAAATCATCTTGGACTGGGCATCCCCTCTGCCTGAGAGAGAAGCGTGGTGGCACCTGTGGTAAGCCTTTAAGGAAAGGGACACGTCTGTCACTGCAGAGCGACGGAAGCCTGGCTGCTAAGGAGACACGAGGGGAAGATTAGGGCAGGGGAAAGGGCTCCACTCTGAGGAAGGAGTCTGGGCAGAAAGCCTTTGGGTTCAAGGAGACAGCAGCTCCTTGGCCACCTGTCCGTGGTGGAGACATGGGCTTGGCACCAGGCGCCTACCCTGAACTCGAGAAACAACTCCCAGAAAGAACTGGCCATCAGATGCCGTCTTCCTCTAGGATGTGGAAGCGTGGAGGAGGCACGGGGTTTAAGGGAAGGGGAGGGGACAGTCCCCCAAAGCTCCCTATTCAGTGCAAAGGGCAGTGTGCAGGGATCCTGTCACCTTCCTTTCCTGTGGGGAAAGCACTGGCCTAGTCCGCGAGTCCTCCTGAGCGCCAGAGTAAAAGGCCACAAGCGATGCCTCCACCGGGAGAAGGTAGTGTGCATAGAGTGCCATACTAGGCTACGCACGCTACTGCACTGTTGTGGCTATATCTGCTTAGTTTGTCCTGGCAGGTTGAACCCAGGACGCGAACATGGAGCCCTGGAAAGCAAGGCCCAAGAGGCACCAGCTCTCCCGCAGCTCTTCTTCCCTGATGCGAATGAAGCCTTGCTAAGGAAGCAGCGGCGAAGTGATGTTTGCTCCAAGACAAAGCCTCTGCGAAAGCACAGCATTCGCTGAGAAGTGTTCTGCGGGCTGCTGCTGCTTGCCCGAGCCCAGTCTCGCGGTGGGAGAAACCCGCATACAGCGAAAGCCTCTTTGCCTGGGCATCTCCCCTGGGAAAGCACAGCATTCGTTGGGAAATCAGAGTTGGGTTTGGGGATTCTGCTGCTGCTTGCCTGAGCTATTCCCCGCAGCACGGTGGAAGACACCCGCATGTAGCGAAATACTCTTTGCCCTAGCATCCCTTCTGCCTGAGAGAGAATCGTGGTCGCACACGTCAGTCACCGCGCTCCCCAGGAGCAGGGTTGTGACTGTGTCTGCTAGTTCGGCTTAGCAAGGTGAACCACGGGGGCAAACTTGGAGTCCGGGAAAGCATGGCACAAGAGGCACCAGCTCTCCCACGGCTCTTCTTCCCTGCCAGGACAGAGCGAACGACCAAAGCCTTGCTGTGGAAGCAGCAGCGAAGTGCGGTTTGCGCCAAGCTAAAAACTTCTGTGAAAGCATAGCAGTCAATGGGAAATCAGAGCCGGTTCTGTGGGCTGCTTTTGTTGCTTGCCTTAGCCTAGTATTCCCAGCAGGATGGGAGAAACTCGCATAGAGGGAAAGCCTCTTTGCCAGGGCATCCCCTCTAAGAAAGCACAGCATTCTCTGGGAAATCAGAGTTGGGTTGGGGGATGCTGCTGATGCTTGCTTGAGCTAGTCTCCGCAGCACGGTGGAAGATACCCGCATGGAGCGAAATACTCTTTGCCCTAGCATCCCTTCTGCCTGAGAGAGAAGCATGGTCGCACACATCTGTCACCGCGCTCCCCAGGAGCAAGTGTGGGGAAGGCGCCGCACGCCGCCTCCGGGGAAGAGAAGGAGCTGTTGGCCTTGGGGTCGGGAAAGCTTCAGGAAGCAGGATAGCCTGCTGTGCACGAACAGCTGGCCAGTGGCAAGACAAGTGTCACCCGCTCCCTGTGCGGAGAGATGGAAGCCTGGCTGCTAAGGAGACATGAGTGGGCGACTAGGGCAGGGGCGCGTGCTCCACTCTGAGGAAGGAGTCTGGGCAGAAGGCAGGCCTGTCCTGTGCCTCTGGTCCCAAGGGGACAGCAACTCCTTGGCCACCTGTCCCAAGGGCAGACGGGCTTGCCCCCAGGTGCCATACCTGGAACTCGCAGAAACAACCCCATGGAGAAACGGGCAGTCAGATGCCCTCTTCCACCAATATGTGGCAGCGTTGTTCGTGGCAGGGGGTGTGCCGGGGAAGGAGTGGAGACAGTCCCCCACAGTTCCCCATCCAAGTGCACGGGCCGTGTGCACGGATCCTGTCGCCTCCTGTCTCCTGTAGTGAAGGCACTGGCCTAGACCCCGAGTCTGCCTGAGCGCCTGAGCAAAAGGCAAAGCCTTACCTAGGCCAGGAGATGGTCATAGGCATAGAGTGCCATGCTAGGCCACGCACGCTGCTGCAGGGTTGTGACTGTGTCTGCTTAGTTCGGCTTAGCAAGGTGAACCCTGGGCGCGAACTTGGAGCCCGGGAAAGCAAGGCCCAAGAGGCACCAGCTCTCCCACGGCTCTTCTTCCCTGCCGGGACAGAGCGAACGACCAAGCCTTGCTGAGGAAGCAGCAGAGAAGTGTGGTTTGCGACAAGCTGAAAACCTCTGTGAAAGCATAGCAGTCGCTGGGAAATCAGAGTCGGTTCTGTGGGCTGCTTTTGTTGCTTGCCTTAGCCTAGTATTCACAGCACGATGGGAGAAACCCGCATAGAGCAAAAGCCTCTTTCCCAGGGCATCCCCTCTGGGAAAGCACAGCATTCTTTGGGAAATCAGAGTCGGGTTTGTGGGATGCTGCCTGCTGCTTGCCGGAGCTAGTGTCCACAGCACAGTGTGATAAACCCGCATGGAGCGAAATCATCTTGGACTGGGCATCCCCTCTGCCTGAGTGAGAAGCGTGGTGGCACCTGTGGTAAGCCTTTAAGGAAAGGGACACGTCTGTCACTGCAGAGCGACGGAAGCCTGGCTGCTAAGGAGACACGAGGGGAAGATTAGGGCAGGGGAAAGGGCTCCACTCTGAGGAAGGAGTCTGGGCAGAAAGCCTTTGGGTTCAAGGAGACAGCAGCTCCTTGGCCACCTGTCCGTGGTGGAGACATGGGCTTGGCACCAGGCGCCTACCCTGAACTCGAGAAACAACTCCCAGAAAGAACTGGCCATCAGATGCCGTCTTCCTCTAGGATGTGGAAGCGTGGAGGAGGCACGGGGTTTAAGGGGAAGGGGAGGGGACAGTCCCCCAAAGCTCCCTATTCAGTGCAAAGGGCAGTGTGCAGGGATCCTGTCACCTTCCTTTCCTGTGGGGAAAGCACTGGCCTAGTCCGCGAGTCCTCCTGAGCGCCAGAGTAAAAGGCCACAAGCGATGCCTCCACCGGGAGAAGGTAGTGTGCATAGAGTGCCATACTAGGCTACGCACGCTACTGCACTGTTGTGGCTATATCTGCTTAGTTTGTCCTGGCAGGTTGAACCCAGGACGCGAACATGGAGCCCTGGAAAGCAAGGCCCAAGAGGCACCAGCTCTCCCGCAGCTCTTCTTCCCTGATGCGAATGAAGCCTTGCTAAGGAAGCAGCGGCGAAGTGATGTTTGCTCCAAGACAAAGCCTCTGCGAAAGCACAGCATTCGCTGAGAAGTGTTCTGTGGGCTGCTGCTGCTTGCCCGAGCCCAGTCTCGCGGTGGGAGAAACACGCATACAGCGAAAGCCTCTTTGCCTGGGCATCTCCCCTGGGAAAGCACAGCATTCGTTGGGAAATCAGAGTTGGGTTTGGGGATGCTGCTGCTGCTTGCCTGAGCTATTCCCCGCAGCACGGTGGAAGACACCCACATGTAGCGAAATACTCTTTGCCCTAGCATCCCTTCTGCCTGAGAGAGAATCGTGGTCGCACACGTCAGTCACCGCGCTCCCCAGGAGCAGGGTTGTGACTGTGTCTGCTAGTTCGGCTTAGCAAGGTGAACCACGGGGGCAAACTTGGAGTCCGGGAAAGCATGGCACAAGAGGCACCAGCTCTCCCACGGCTCTCCTTCCCTGCCGGGACAGAGCGAACGACCAAAGCCTTGCTGTGGAAGCAGCAGCGAAGTGCGGTTTGCGCCAAGCTAAAAACTTCTGTGAAAGCATAGCAGTCAATGGGAAATCAGAGCAGGTTCTGTGGGCTGCTTTTGTTGCTTGCCTTAGCCTAGTATTCCCAGCAGGATGGGAGAAACTCGCATAGAGGGAAAGCCTCTTTGCCAGGGCATCCCCTCTAAGAAAACACAGCATTCTCTGGGAAATCAGAGTTGGGTTGGGGGATGCTGCTGATGCTTGCTTGAGCTAGTCTCCGCAGCACGGTGGAAGATACCCGCATGGAGCGAAATACTCTTTGCCCTAGCATCCCTTCTGCCTGAGAGAGAAGCATGGTCGCACACATCTGTCACCGCGCTCCCCAGGAGCAAGTGTGGGGAAGGCGCCGCACGCCGCCTCCGGGGAAGAGAAGGAGCTGTTGGCCTTGGGGTCGGGAAAGCTTCAGGAAGCAGGATAGCTTGCTGTGCACGAACAGCTGGCCAGTGGCAAGACAAGTGTCACCCGCTCCCTGTGCGGAGAGATGGAAGCCTGGCTGCTAAGGAGACATGAGTGGACGACTAGGGCAGGGGCGCGTGCTCCACTCTGAGGAAGGAGTCTGGGCAGAAGGCAGGCCTGTCCTGTGCCTCTGGTCCCAAGGGGACAGCAACTCCTTGGCCACCTGTCCCAAGGGCAGACGGGCTTGCCCCCAGGTGCCATACCTGGAACTCGCAGAAACAACCCCATGGAGAAACGGGCAGTCAGATGCCCTCTTCCACCAATATGTGGCAGCGTTGTTCGTGGCAGGGGGTGTGCCGGGGAAGGAGTGGAGACAGTCCCCCACAGTTCCCCATCCAAGTGCACGGGCCGTGTGCACGGATCCTGTCGCCTCCTGTCTCCTGTAGTGAAGGCACTGGCCTAGACCCCGAGTCTCCCTGAGCGCCTGAGCCAAAGGCAAAGCCTTACCTAGGCCAGGAGATGGTCATAGGCATAGAGTGCCATGCTAGGCCACGCACGCTGCTGCAGGGTTGTGACTGTGTCTGCTTAGTTCGGCTTAGCAAGGTGAACCCTAGGCGCGAACTTGGAGCCCGGGAAAGCAAGGCCCAAGAGGCACCAGCTCTCCCACGGCTCTTCTTCCCTGCCGGGACAGAGCGAACGACCAAGCCTTGCTGAGGAAGCAGCAGAGAAGTGTGGTTTGCGACAAGCTGAAAACCTCTGTGAAAGCATAGCAGTCGCTGGGAAATCAGAGTCGGTTCTGTGGGCTGCTTTTGTTGCTTGCCTTAGCCTAGTATTCACAGCACGATGGGAGAAACCCGCATAGAGCAAAAGCCTCTTTCCCAGGGCATCCCCTCTGGGAAAGCACAGCATTCTTTGGGAAATCAGAGTCGGGTTTGTGGGATGCTGCCTGCTGCTTGCCGGAGCTAGTGTCCACAGCACAGTGTGATAAACCCGCATGGAGCGAAATCATCTTGGACTGGGCATCCCCTCTGCCTGAGAGAGAAGCGTGGTGGCACCTGTGGTAAGCCTTTAAGGAAAGGGACACGTCTGTCACGGCAGAGCGACGGAAGCCTGGCTGCTAAGGAGACACGAGGGGAAGATTAGGGCAGGGGAAAGGGCTCCACTCTGAGGAAGGAGTCTGGGCAGAAAGCCTTTGGGTTCAAGGAGACAGCAGCTCCTTGGCCACCTGTCCGTGGTGGAGACATGGGCTTGGCACCAGGCGCCTACCCTGAACTCGAGAAACAACTCCCAGAAAGAACTGGCCATCAGATGCCGTCTTCCTCTAGGATGTGGAAGCGGGGAGGAGGCACGGGGTTTAAGGGGAAGGGGAGGGGACAGTCCCCCAAAGCTCCCTATTCAGTGCAAAGGGCAGTGTGCAGGGATCCTGTCACCTTCCTTTCCTGTGGGGAAAGCACTGGCCTAGTCCGCGAGTCCTCCTGAGCGCCAGAGTAAAAGGCCACAAGCGATGCCTCCACCGGGAGAAGGTAGTGTGCATAGAGTGCCATACTAGGCTACGCACGCTACTGCACTGTTGTGGCTATATCTGCTTAGTTCGTCCTGGCAGGTTGAACCCAGGACGCGAACATGGAGCCCTGGAAAGCAAGGCCCAAGAGGCACCAGCTCTCCCGCAGCTCTTCTTCCCTGATGCGAATGAAGCCTTGCTAAGGAAGCAGCGGCGAAGTGATGTTTGCTCCAAGACAAAGCCTCTGCGAAAGCACAGCATTCGCTGAGAAGTGTTCTGCGGGCTGCTGCTGCTTGCCCGAGCCCAGTCTCGCGGTGGGAGAAACCCGCATACAGCGAAAGCCTCTTTGCCTGGGCATCTCCCCTGGGAAAGCACAGCATTCGTTGGGAAATCAGAGTTGGGTTTGGGGATGCTGCTGCTGCTTGCCTGAGCTATTCCCCGCAGCACGGTGGAAGACACCCGCATGTAGCGAAATACTCTTTGCCCTAGCATCCCTTCTGCCTGAGAGAGAATCGTGGTCGCACACGTCAGTCACCGCGCTCCCCAGGAGCAGGGTTGTGACTGTGTCTGCTAGTTCGGCTTAGCAAGGTGAACCACGGGGGCAAACTTGGAGTCCGGGAAAGCATGGCACAAGAGGCACCAGCTCTCCCACGGCTCTTCTTCCCTGCCGGGACAGAGCGAACGACCAAAGCCTTGCTGTGGAAGCAGCAGCGAAGTGCGGTTTGCGCGAAGCTAAAAACTTCTGTGAAAGCATAGCAGTCAATGGGAAATCAGAGCCGGTTCTGTGGGCTGCTTTTGTTGCTTGCCTTAGCCTAGTATTCCCAGCACGATGGGAGAAACTCGCATAGAGGGAAAGCCTCTTTGCCAGGGCATCCCCTCTAAGAAAGCACAGCATTCTCTGGGAAATCAGAGTTGGGTTTGGGGATGATGCTGATGCTTGCTTGAGCTAGTCTCCGCAGCACGGTGGAAGATACCCGCATGGAGCGAAATACTCTTTGCCCTAGCAACCCTTCTGCCTGAGAGAGAAGCATGGTCGCACACATCTGTCACCGCGCTCCCCAGGAGCAAGTGTGGGGAAGGCGCCGCACGCCGCCTCCGGGGAAGAGAAGGAGCTGTTGGCCTTGGGGTCGGGAAAGCTTCAGGAAGCAGGATAGCCTGCTGTGCACGAACAGCTGGCCAGTGGCAAGACAAGTGTCACCCGCTCCCTGTGCGGAGAGATGGAAGCCTGGCTGCTAAGGAGACATGAGTGGACGACTAGGGCAGGGGCGCGTGCTCCACTCTGAGGAAGGAGTCTGGGCAGAAGGCAGGCCTGTCCTGTGCCTCTGGTCCCAAGGGGACAGCAACTCCTTGGCCACCTGTCCCAAGGGCAGACGGGCTTGCCCCCAGGTGCCATACCTGGAACTCGCAGAAACAACCCCATGGAGAAACGGGCAGTCAGATGCCCTCTTCCACCAATATGTGGCAGCGTTGTTCGTGGCAGGGGGTGTGCCGGGGAAGGAGTGGAGACAGTCCCCCACAGTTCCCCATCCAAGTGCACGAACCGTGTGCACGGATCCTGTCGCCTCCTCTCTCCTGTAGTGAAGGCACTGGCCTAGACCCCGAGTCTGCCTGAGCGCCTGAGCAAAAGGCAAAGCCTTACCTAGGCCAGGAGATGGTCATAGGCATAGAGTGCCATGCTAGGCCACGCACGCTGCTGCAGGGTTGTGACTGTGTCTGCTTAGTTCGGCTTAGCAAGGTAAACCCTGGGCGCGAACTTGGAGCCCAGGAAAGCAAGGCCCAAGAGGCACCAGCTCTCCCACGGCTCTTCTTCCCTGCCGGGACAGAGCGAACGACCAAAGCCTTGCTGAGGAAGCAGCAGAGAAGTGTGGTTTGCGACAAGCTGAAAACCTCTGTGAAAGCATAGCAGTCGCTGGGAAATCAGAGTCGGTTCTGTGGGCTGCTTTTGTTGCTTGCCTTAGCCTAGTATTCACAGCACGATGGGAGAAACCCGCATAGAGCAAAAGCCTCTTTCCCAGGGCATCCCCTCTGGGAAAGCACAGCATTCTTTGGGAAATCAGAGTCGGGTTTGTGGGATGCTGCCTGCTGCTTGCCGGAGCTAGTGTCCACAGCACAGTGTCATAAACCCGCATGGAGCGAAATCATCTTGGACTGGGCATCCCCTCTGCCTGAGAGAGAAGCGTGGTGGCACCTGTGGTAAGCCTTTAAGGAAAGGGACACGTCTGTCACTGCAGAGCGACGGAAGCCTGGCTGCTAAGGAGACACGAGGGGAAGATTAGGGCAGGGGAAAGGGCTCCACTCTGAGGAAGGAGTCTGGGCAGAAAGCCTTTGGGTTCAAGGAGACAGCAGCTCCTTGGCCACCTGTCCGTGGTGGAGACATGGGCTTGGCACCAGGCGCCTACCCTGAACTCGAGAAACAACTCCCAGAAAGAACTGGCCATCAGATGCCGTCTTCCTCTAGGATGTGGAAGCGTGGAGGAGGCACCGGGTTTAAGGGGAAGGGGAGGGGACAGTCCCCCAAAGCTCCCTATTCAGTGCAAAGGGCAGTGTGCAGGGATCCTGTCACCTTCCTTTCCTGTGGGGAAAGCACTGGCCTAGTCCGCGAGTCCTCCTGAGCGCCAGAGTAAAAGGCCACAAGCGATGCCTCCACCGGGAGAAGGTAGTGTGCATAGAGTGCCATACTAGGCTACGCACGCTACTGCACTGTTATGGCTATATCTGCTTAGTTCGTCCTGGCATGTTGAACCCAGGACGCAAACATGGAGCCCTGGAAAGCAAGGCCCAAGAGGCACCAGCTCTCCCGCAGCTCTTCTTCCCTGATGCGAATGAAGCCTTGCTAAGGAAGCAACGGCGAAGTGAGGTTTGCTCCAAGACAAAGCCTCTGCGAAAGCACAGCATTCGCTGAGAAGTGTTCTGCGGGCTGCTGCTGCTTGCCCGAGCCCAATCTCGCGGTGGGAGAAACCCGCATACAGCGAAAGCCTCTTTGCCTGGGCATCTCCCCTGGGAAAGCACAGCATTCGTTGGGAAATCAGAGTTGGGTTTGGGGATGCTGCTGCTGCTTGCCTGAGCTATTCCCCGCAGCACGGTGGAAGACACCCGCATGTAGCGAAATACTCTTTGCCCTAGCATCCCTTCTGCCTGAGAGAGAATCGTGCTCGCACACGTCAGTCACCGCGCTCCCCAGGAGCAGGGTTGTGACTGTGTCTGCTAGTTCGGCTTAGCAAGGTGAACCACGGGGGCAAACTTGGAGTCCGGGAAAGCATGGCACAAGAGACACCAGCTCTCCCACGGCTCTTCTTCCCTGCCGGGACAGAGCGAACGACCAAAGCCTTGCTGTGGAAGCAGCAGCGAAGTGCGGTTTGCGCCAAGCTAAAAACTTCTGTGAAAGCATAGCAGTCAATGGGAAATCAGAGCCGGTTCTGTGGGCTGCTTTTGTTGCTTGCCTTAGCCTAGTATTCCCAGCACGATGGGAGAAACTCGCATAGAGGGAAAGCCTCTTTGCCAGGGCATCCCCTCTAAGAAAGCACAGCATTCTCTGGGAAATCAGAGTTGGGTTGGGGGATGCTGCTGATGCTTGCTTGAGCTAGTCTCCGCAGCACGGTGGAAGATACCCGCATGGAGCGAAATACTCTTTGCCCTAGCATCCCTTCTGCCTGAGAGAGAAGCATGGTCGCACACATCTGTCACCGCGCTCCCCAGGAGCAAGTGTGGGGAAGGCGCCGCACGCCGCCTCCGGAAAGAGAAGGAGCTGTTGGCCTTGAGGTCGGGAAAGCTTCAGGAAGCAGGATAGCCTGCTGTGCACGAATAGCTGGCCAGTGGCAAGACAAGTGTCACCCGCTCCCTGTGCGGAGAGATGGAAGCCTGGCTGCTAAGGAGACATGAGTGGACGACTAGGGCAGGGGCGCGTGCTCCACTCTGAGGAAGGAGTCTGGGCAGAAGGCAGGCCTGTCCTGTGCCTCTGGTCCCAAGGGGACAGCAACTCCTTGGCCACCTGTCCCAAGGGCAGACGGGCTTGCCCCCAGGTGCCATACCTGGAACTCGCAGAAACAACCCCATGGAGAAACGGGCAGTCAGATGCCCTCTTCCACCAATATGTGGCAGCGTTGTTCGTGGCAGGGGGTGTGCCGGGGAAGGAGTGGAGACAGTCCCCCACAGTTCCCCATCCAAGTGCACGGGCCGTGTGCACGGATCCTGTCGCCTCCTCTCTCCTGTAGTGAAGGCACTGGCCTAGACCCCGAGTCTGCCTGAGCGCCTGAGCAAAAGGCAAAGCCTTACCTAGGCCAGGAGATGGTCATAGGCATAGAGTGCCATGCTAGGCCACGCACGCTGCTGCAGGGTTGTGACTGTGTCTGCTTAGTTCGGCTTAGCAAGGTGAACCCTGGGCGCGAACTTGGAGCCCGGGAAAGCAAGGCCCAAGAGGCACCAGCTCTCCCACGGCTCTTCTTCTTTGCCGGGACAGAGCGAACGACCAAGCCTTGCTGAGGAAGCAGCAGAGAAGTGTGGTTTGCGACAAGCTGAAAACCTCTGTGAAAGCATAGCAGTCGCTGGGAAATCAGAGTCGGTTCTGTGGGCTGCTTTTGTTGCTTGCCTTAGCCTAGTATTCACAGCACGATGGGAGAAACCCGCATAGAGCAAAAGCCTCTTTCCCAGGGCATCCCCTCTGGGAAATCACAGCATTCTTTGGGAAATCAGAGTCGGGTTTGTGGGATGCGGCCTGCTGCTTGCCGGAGCTAGTGTCCACAGCACAGTGTGATAAACCCGCATGGAGCGAAATCATCTTGGACTGGGCATCCCCTCTGCCTGAGAGAGAAGCGTGGTGGCACCTGTGGTAAGCCTTTAAGGAAAGGGACACGTCTGTCACTGCAGAGCGACGGAAGCCTGGCTGCTAAGGAGACACGAGGGGAAGATTAGGGCAGGGGAAAGGGCTCCACTCTGAGGAAGGAGTCTGGGCAGAAAGCCTTTGGGTTCAAGGAGACAGCAGCTCCTTGGCCACCTGTCCGTGGTGGAGACATGGGCTTGGCACCAGGCGCCTACCCTGAACTCGAGAAACAACTCCCAGAAAGAACTGGCCATCAGATGCCGTCTTCCTCTAGGATGTGGAAGCGTGGAGGAGGCACGGGGTTTAAGGGGAAGGGGAGGGGACAGTCCCCCAAAGCTCCCTATTCAGTGCAAAGGGCAGTGTGCAGGGATCCTGTCACCTTCCTTTCCTGTGGGGAAAGCACTAGCCTAGTCCGCGAGTCCTCCTGAGCGCCAGAGTAAAAGGCCACAAGCGATGCCTCCACCGGGAGAAGGTAGTGTGCATAGAGTGCCATACTAGGCTACGCACGCTACTGCACTGTTGTGGCTATATCTGCTTAGTTCGTTCTGGCAGGTTGAACCCAGGACGCAAACATGGAGCCCTGGAAAGCAAGGCCCAAGGGGCACCAGCTCTCCCGCAGCTCTTCTTCCCTGATGGGAATGAAGCCTTGCTAAGGAAGCAGCGGCGAAGTGATGTTTGCTCCAAGAAAAAGCCTCTGCGAAAGCACAGCATTCGCTGAGATGTGTTCTGCGGGCTGTTGCTGCTTGCCCGAGCCCAATCTCGCGGTGGGAGAAACCCGCATACAGCGAAAGCCTCTTTGCCTGGGCATCTCCCCTGGGAAAGCACAGCATTCGTTGGGAAATCAGAGTTGGGTTTGAGGATGCTGCTGCTGCTTGCCTGAGCTATTCCCCGCAGCACGGTGGAAGACACCCGCATGTAGCGAAATACTCTTTGCCCTAGCATCCCTTCTGCCTGAGAGAGAATCGTGGTCGCACACGTCAGTCACCGCGCTCCCCAGGAGCAGGGTTGTGACTGTGTCTGCTAGTTCGGCTTAGCAAGGTGAACCACGGGGGCAAACTTGGAGTCCGGGAAAGCATGGCACAAGAGGCACCAGCTCTCCCACGGCTCTTCTTTCCTGCCGGGACAGAGCGAACGACCAAAGCCTTGCTGTGGAAGCAGCAGCGAAGTGCGGTTTGCGCCAAGCTAAAAACTTCTGTGAAAGCATAGCAGTCAATGGGAAATCAGAGCCGGTTCTGTGGGCTGCTTTTGTTGCTTGCCTTAGCCTAGTATTCCCAGCACGATGGGAGAAACTCGCATAGAGGGAAAGCCTCTTTGCCAGGGCATCCCCTCTAAGAAAGCACAGCATTCTCTGGGAAATCAGAGTTGGGTTGGGGGATGCTGCTGATGCTTGCTTGAGCTAGTCTCCGCAGCACGGTGGAAGATACCCGCATGGAGCGAAATACTCTTTGCCCTAGCATCTCTTCTGCCTGAGAGAGAAGCATGGTCGCACACATCTGTCACCGCGCTCCCCAGGAGCAAGTGTGGGGAAGGCGCCGCACGCCGCCTCCGGGGAAGAGAAGGAGCTGTTGGCCTTGGGGTCGGGAAAGCTTCAGGAAGCAGGATAGCCTGCTGTGCACGAACAGCTGGCCAGTGGCAAGACAAGTGTCACCCGCTCCCTGTGCGGAGAGATGGAAGCCTGGCTGCTAAGGAGACATGAGTGGACGACTAGGGCAGGGGCGCGTGCTCCACTCTGAGGAAGGAGTCTGGGCAGAAGGCAGGCCTGTCCTGTGCCTCTGGTCCCAAGGGGACAGCAACTCCTTGGCCACCTGTCCCAAGGGCAGACGGGCTTGCCCCCAGGTGCCATACCTGGAACTCGCAGAAACAACCCCATGGAGAAACGGGCAGTCAGATGCCCTCTTCCACCAATATGTGGCAGCGTTGTTCGTGGCAGGGGGTGTGCCGGGGAAGGAGTGGAGACAGTCCCCCACAGTTCCCCATCCAAGTGCACGGGCCGTGTGCACGGATCCTGTCGCCTCCTGTCTCCTGTAGTGAAGGCACTGGCCTAGACCCCGAGTCTGCCTGAGCGCCTGACCAAAAGGCAAAGCCTTACCTAGGCCAGGAGATGGTCATAGGCATAGAGTGCCATGCTAGGCCACGCACGCTGCTGCAGGGTTGTGACTGTGTCTGCTTAGTTCGGCTTAGCAAGGTGAACCCTGGGCGCGAACTTGGAGCCCGGGAAAGCAAGGCCCAAGAGGCACCAGCTCTCCCACGGCTCTTCTTCCCTGCCGGGACAGAGCGAACGACCAAGCCTTGCTGAGGAAGCAGCAGAGAAGTGTGGTTTGCGACAAGCTGAAAACCTCTGTGAAAGCATAGCAGTCGCTGGGAAATCAGAGTCGGTTCTGTGGGCTGCTTTTGTTGCTTGCCTTAGCCTAGTATTCACAGCACGATGGGAGAAACCCGCATAGAGCAAAAGCCTCTTTCCCAGGGCATCCCCTCTGGGAAAGCACAGCATTCTTTGGGAAATCAGAGTCGGGTTTGTGGGATGCTGCCTGCTGCTTGCCGGAGCTAGTGTCCACAGCACAGTGTGATAAACCCGCATGGAGCGAAATCATCTTGGACTGGGCATCCCCTCTGCCTGAGAGAGAAGCGTGGTGGCACCTGTGGTAAGCCTTTAAGGAAAGGGACACGTCTGTCACGGCAGAGCGACGGAAGCCTGGCTGCTAAGGAGACACGAGGGGAAGATTAGGGCAGGGGAAAGGGCTCCACTCTGAGGAAGGAGTCTGGGCAGAAAGCCTTTGGGTTCAAGGAGACAGCAGCTCCTTGGACACCTGTCCGTGGTGGAGACATGGGCTTGGAACCAGGCGCCTACCCTGAACTCGAGAAACAACTCCCAGAAAGAACTGGCCATCAGATGCCGTCTTCCTCTAGGATGTGGAAGCGGGGAGGAGGCACGGGGTTTAAGGGGAAGGGGAGGGGACAGTCCCCCAAAGCTCCCTATTCAGTGCAAAGGGCAGTGTGCAGGGATCCTGTCACCTTCCTTTCCTGTGGGGAAAGCACTGGCCTAGTCCGCGAGTCCTCCTGAGCGCCAGAGTAAAAGGCCACAAGCGATGCCTCCACCGGGAGAAGGTAGTGTGCATAGAGTGCCATACTAGGCTACGCACGCTACTGCACTGTTGTGGCTATATCTGCTTAGTTCGTCCTGGCAGGTTGAACCCAGGACGCGAACATGGAGCCCTGGAAAGCAAGGCCCAAGAGGCACCAGCTCTCCCGCAGCTCTTCTTCCCTGATGCGAATGAAGCCTTGCTAAGGAAGCAGCGGCGAAGTGATGTTTGCTCCAAGACAAAGCCTCTGCGAAAGCACAGCATTCGCTGAGAAGTGTTCTGCGGGCTGCTGCCGCTTGCCCGAGCCCAGTCTCGCGGTGGGAGAAACCCACATACAGCGAAAGCCTCTTTGCCTGGGCATCTCCCCTGGGAAAGCACAGCATTCGTTGGGAAATCAGAGTTGGGTTTGGGGATGCTGCTGCTGCTTGCCTGAGCTATTCCCCGCAGCACGGTGGAAGACACCCGCATGTAGCGAAATACTCTTTGCCCTAGCATCCCTTCTGCCTGAGAGAGAATCGTGGTCGCACACGTCAGTCACCGCGCTCCCCAGGAGCAGGGTTGTGACTGTGTCTGCTAGTTCGGCTTAGCAAGGTGAACCACGGGGGCAAACTTGGAGTCCGGGAAAGCATGGCACAAGAGGCACCAGCTCTCCCACGGCTCTTCTTTTCTGCCGGGACAGAGCGAACGACCAAAGCCTTGCTGTGGAAGCAGCAGCGAAGTGCGGTTTGCGCCAAGCTAAAAACTTCTGTGAAAGCATAGCAGTCAATGGGAAATCAGAGCCGGTTCTGTGGGCTGCTTTTGTTGCTTGCCTTAGCCTAGTATTCCCAGCACGATGGGAGAAACTCGCATAGAGGGAAAGCCTCTTTGCCAGGGCATCCCCTCTAAGAAAGCACAGCATTCTCTGGGAAATCAGAGTTGGGTTGGGGGATGCTGCTGATGCTTGCTTGAGCTAGTCTCCGCAGCACGGTGGAAGATACCCGCATGGAGCGAAATACTCTTTGCCCTAGCATCCCTTCTGCCTGAGAGAGAAGCATGGTCGCACACATCTGTCACCGCTCTCCCCAGAAGCAAGTGTGGGGAAGGCGCCGCACGCCGCCTCCGGGGAAGAGAAGGAGCTGTTGGCCTTGGGGTCGGGAAAGCTTCAGGAAGCAGGATAGCCTGCTGTGCACGAACAGCTGGCCAGTGGCAAGACAAGTGTCACCCGCTCCCTGTGCGGAGAGATGGAAGCCTGGCTGCTAAGGAGACATGAGTGGACGACTAGGGCAGGGGCGCGTGCTCCACTCTGAGGAAGGAGTCTGGGCAGAAGGCAGGCCTGTCCTGTGCCTCTGGTCCCAAGGGGACAGCAACTCCTTGGCCACCTGTCCCAAGGGCAGACGGGCTTGCCCCCAGGTGCCATACCTGGAACTCGCAGAAACAACCCCATGGAGAAACGGGCAGTCAGATGCCCTCTTCCACCAATATGTGGCAGCGTTGTTCGTGGCAGGGGGTGTGCCGGGGAAGGAGTGGAGACAGTCCCCCACAGTTCCCCATCCAAGTGCACGGGCCGTGTGCACGGATCCTGTCGCCTCCTCTCTCCTGTAGTGAAGGCACTGGCCTAGACCCCGAGTCTGCCTGAGCGCCTGAGCAAAAGGCAAAGCCTTACCTAGGCCAGGAGATGGTCATAGGCATAGAGTGCCATGCTAGGCCACGCACGCTGCTGCAGGGTTGTGACTGTGTCTGCTTAGTTCGGCTTAGCAAGGTGAACCCTGGGCGCGAACTTGGAGCCCGGGAAAGCAAGGCCCAAGAGGCACCAGCTCTCCCACGGCTCTTCTTCCCTGCCGGGACAGAGCGAACGACCAAAGCCTTGCTGAGGAAGCAGCAGAGAAGTGTGGTTTGCGACAAGCTGAAAACCTCTGTAAAGCATAGCAGTCGCTGGGAAATCAGAGTCGGTTCTGTGGGCTGCTTTTGTTGCTTGCCTTAGCCTAGTATTCACAGCACGATGGGAGAAACCCGCATAGAGCAAAAGCCTCTTTCCCAGGGCATCCCCTCTGGGAAAGCACAGCATTCTTTGGGAAATCAGAGTCGGGTTTGTGGGATGCTGCCTGCTGCTTGCCGGAGCTAGTGTCCACAGCACAGTGTGATAAACCCGCATGGAGCGAAATCATCTTGGACTGGGCATCCCCTCTGCCTGAGAGAGAAGCGTGGTGGCACCTGTGGTAAGCCTTTAAGGAAAGGGACACGTCTGTCACGGCAGAGCGACGGAAGCCTGGCTGCTAAGGAGACACGAGGGGAAGATTAGGGCAGGGGAAAGGGCTCCACTCTGAGGAAGGAGTCTGGGCAGAAAGCCTTTGGGTTCAAGGAGACAGCAGCTCCTTGGACACCTGTCCGTGGTGGAGACATGGGCTTGGCACCAGGCGCCTACCCTGAACTCGAGAAACAACTCCCAGAAAGAACTGGCCATCAGATGCCGTCTTCCTCTAGGATGTGGAAGCGGGGAGGAGGCACGGGGTTTAAGGGGAAGGGGAGGGGACAGTCCCCCAAAGCTCCCTATTCAGTGCAAAGGGCAGTGTGCAGGGATCCTGTCACCTTCCTTTCCTGTGGGGAAAGCACTGGCCTCGTCCGCGAGTCCTCCTGAGCGCCAGAGTAAAAGGCCACAAGCGATGCCTCCACCGGGAGAAGGTAGTGTGCATAGAGTGCCATACTAGGCTACGCACGCTACTGCACTGTTATGGCTATATCTGCTTAGTTCGTCCTGGCATGTTGAACCCAGGACGCAAACATGGAGCCCTGGAAAGCAAGGCCCAAGAGGCACCAGCTCTCCCGCAGCTCTTCTTCCCTGATGCGAATGAAGCCTTGCTAAGGAAGCAACGGCGAAGTGAGGTTTGCTCCAAGACAAAGCCTCTGCGAAAGCACAGCATTCGCTGAGAAGTGTTCTGCGGGCTGCTGCTGCTTGCCCGAGCCCAATCTCGCGGTGGGAGAAACCCGCATACAGCGAAAGCCTCTTTGCCTGGGCATCTCCCCTGGGAAAGCACAGCATTCGTTGGGAAATCAGAGTTGGGTTTGGGGATGCTGCTGCTGCTTGCCTGAGCTATTCCCCGCAGCACGGTGGAAGACACCCGCATGTAGCGAAATACTCTTTGCCCTAGCATCCCTTCTGCCTGAGAGAGAATCGTGCTCGCACACCTCAGTCACCGCGCTCCCCAGGAGCAGGGTTGTGACTGTGTCTGCTAGTTCGGCTTAGCAAGGTGAACCACGGGGGCAAACTTGGAGTCCGGGAAAGCATGGCACAAGAGACACCAGCTCTCCCACGGCTCTTCTTCCCTGCCGGGACAGAGCGAACGACCAAAGCCTTGCTGTGGAAGCAGCAGCGAAGTGCGGTTTGCGCCAAGCTAAAAACTTCTGTGAAAGCATAGCAGTCAATGGGAAATCAGAGCCGGTTCTGTGGGCTGCTTTTGTTGCTTGCCTTAGCCTAGTATTCCCAGCACGATGGGAGAAACTCGCATAGAGGGAAAGCCTCTTTGCCAGGGCATCCCCTCTAAGAAAGCACAGCATTCTCTGGGAAATCAGAGTTGGGTTGGGGGATGCTGCTGATGCTTGCTTGAGCTAGTCTCCGCAGCACGGTGGAAGATACCCGCATGGAGCGAAATACTCTTTGCCCTAGCATCCCTTCTGCCTGAGAGAGAAGCATGGTCGCACACATCTGTCACCGCGCTCCCCAGGAGCAAGTGTGGGGAAGGCGCCGCACGCCGCCTCCGGGGAAGAGAAGGAGCTGTTGGCCTTGGGGTCGGGAAAGCTTCAGGAAGCAGGATAGCCTGCTGTGCACGAACAGCTGGCCAGTGGCAAGACAAGTGTCACCCGCTCCCTGTGCGGAGAGATGGAAGCCTGGCTGCTAAGGAGACATGAGTGGACGACTAGGGCAGGGGCGCGTGCTCCACTCTGAGGAAGGAGTCTGGGCAGAAGGCAGGCCTGTCCTGTGCCTCTGGTCCCAAGGGGACAGCAACTCCTTGGCCACCTGTCCCAAGGGCAGACGGGCTTGCCCCCAGGTGCCATACCTGGAACTCGCAGAAACAACCCCATGGAGAAACGGGCAGTCAGATGCCCTCTTCCACCAATATGTGGCAGCGTTGTTCGTGGCAGGGGGTGTGCCGGGGAAGGAGTGGAGACAGTCCCCCACAGTTCCCCATCCAAGTGCACGGGCCGTGTGCACGGATCCTGTCGCCTCCTCTCTCCTGTAGTGAAGGCACTGGCCTAGACCCCGAGTCTGCCTGAGCGCCTGAGCAAAAGGCAAAGCCTTACCTAGGCCAGGAGATGGTCATAGGCATAGAGTGCCATGCTAGGCCACGCACGCTGCTGCAGGGTTGTGACTGTGTCTGCTTAGTTCGGCTTAGCAAGGTGAACCCTGGGCGCGAACTTGGAGCCCGGGAAAGCAAGGCCCAAGAGGCACCAGCTCTCCCACGGCTCTTCTTCCCTGCCGGGACAGAGCGAACGACCAAAGCCTTGCTGAGGAAGCAGCAGAGAAGTGTGGTTTGCGACAAGCTGAAAACCTCTGTAAAGCATAGCAGTCGCTGGGAAATCAGAGTCGGTTCTGTGGGCTGCTTTTGTTGCTTGCCTTAGCCTAGTATTCACAGCACGATGGGAGAAACCCGCATAGAGCAAAAGCCTCTTTCCCAGGGCATCCCCTCTGGGAAAGCACAGCATTCTTTGGGAAATCAGAGTCGGGTTTGTGGGATGCTGCCTGCTGCTTGCCGGAGCTAGTGTCCACAGCACAGTGTGATAAACCCGCATGGAGCGAAATCATCTTGGACTGGGCATCCCCTCTGCCTGAGAGAGAAGCGTGGTGGCACCTGTGGTAAGCCTTTAAGGAAAGGGACACGTCTGTCACGGCAGAGCGACGGAAGCCTGGCTGCTAAGGAGACACGAGGGGAAGATTAGGGCAGGGGAAAGGGCTCCACTCTGAGGAAGGAGTCTGGGCAGAAAGCCTTTGGGTTCAAGGAGACAGCAGCTCCTTGGACACCTGTCCGTGGTGGAGACATGGGCTTGGCACCAGGCGCCTACCCTGAACTCGAGAAACAACTCCCAGAAAGAACTGGCCATCAGATGCCGTCTTCCTCTAGGATGTGGAAGCGGGGAGGAGGCACGGGGTTTAAGGGGAAGGGGAGGGGACAGTCCCCCAAAGCTCCCTATTCAGTGCAAAGGGCAGTGTGCAGGGATCCTGTCACCTTCCTTTCCTGTGGGGAAAGCACTGGCCTCGTCCGCGAGTCCTCCTGAGCGCCAGAGTAAAAGGCCACAAGCGATGCCTCCACCGGGAGAAGGTAGTGTGCATAGAGTGCCATACTAGGCTACGCACGCTACTGCACTGTTATGGCTATATCTGCTTAGTTCGTCCTGGCATGTTGAACCCAGGACGCAAACATGGAGCCCTGGAAAGCAAGGCCCAAGAGGCACCAGCTCTCCCGCAGCTCTTCTTCCCTGATGCGAATGAAGCCTTGCTAAGGAAGCAACGGCGAAGTGAGGTTTGCTCCAAGACAAAGCCTCTGCGAAAGCACAGCATTCGCTGAGAAGTGTTCTGCGGGCTGCTGCTGCTTGCCCGAGCCCAATCTCGCGGTGGGAGAAACCCGCATACAGCGAAAGCCTCTTTGCCTGGGCATCTCCCCTGGGAAAGCACAGCATTCGTTGGGAAATCAGAGTTGGGTTTGGGGATGCTGCTGCTGCTTGCCTGAGCTATTCCCCGCAGCACGGTGGAAGACACCCGCATGTAGCGAAATACTCTTTGCCCTAGCATCCCTTCTGCCTGAGAGAGAATCGTGCTCACACACGTCAGTCACCGCGCTCCCCAGGAGCAGGGTTGTGACTGTGTCTGCTAGTTCGGCTTAGCAAGGTGAACCACGGGGGCAAACTTGGAGTCCGGGAAAGCATGGCACAAGAGACACCAGCTCTCCCACGGCTCTTCTTCCCTGCCGGGACAGAGCGAACGACCAAAGCCTTGCTGTGGAAGCAGCAGCGAAGTGCGGTTTGCGCCAAGCTAAAAACTTCTGTGAAAGCATAGCAGTCAATGGGAAATCAGAGCCGGTTCTGTGGGCTGCTTTTGTTGCTTGCCTTAGCCTAGTATTCCCAGCACGATGGGAGAAACTCGCATAGAGGGAAAGCCTCTTTGCCAGGGCATCCCCTCTAAGAAAGCACAGCATTCTCTGGGAAATCAGAGTTGGGTTGGGGGATGCTGCTGATGCTTGCTTGAGCTAGTCTCCGCAGCACGGTGGAAGATACCCGCATGGAGCGAAATACTCTTTGCCCTAGCATCCCTTCTGCCTGAGAGAGAAGCATGGTCGCACACATCTGTCACCGCGCTCCCCAGGAGCAAGTGTGGGGAAGGCGCCGCACGCCGCCTCCGGGGAAGAGAAGGAGCTGTTGGCCTTGGGGTCGGGAAAGCTTCAGGAAGCAGGATAGCCTGCTGTGCACGAACAGCTGGCCAGTGGCAAGACAAGTGTCACCCGCTCCCTGTGCGGAGAGATGGAAGCCTGGCTGCTAAGGAGACATGAGTGGACGACTAGGGCAGGGGCGCGTGCTCCACTCTGAGGAAGGAGTCTGGGCAGAAGGCAGGCCTGTCCTGTGCCTCTGGTCCCAAGGGGACAGCAACTCCTTGGCCACCTGTCCCAAGGGCAGACGGGCTTGCCCCCAGGTGCCATACCTGGAACTCGCAGAAACAACCCCATGGAGAAACGGGCAGTCAGATGCCCTCTTCCACCAATATGTGGCAGCGTTGTTCGTGGCAGGGGGTGTGCCGGGGAAGGAGTGGAGACAGTCCCCCACAGTTCCCCATCCAAGTGCACGGGCCGTGTGCACGGATCCTGTCGCCTCCTCTCTCCTGTAGTGAAGGCACTGGCCTAGACCCCGAGTCTGCCTGAGCGCCTGAGCAAAAGGCAAAGCCTTACCTAGGCCAGGAGATGGTCATAGGCATAGAGTGCCATGCTAGGCCACGCACGCTGCTGCAGGGTTGTGACTGTGTCTGCTTAGTTCGGCTTAGCAAGGTGAACCCTGGGCGCGAACTTGGAGCCCGGGAAAGCAAGGCCCAAGAGGCACCAGCTCTCCCACGGCTCTTCTTCCCTGCCGGGACAGAGCGAACGACCAAAGCCTTGCTGAGGAAGCAGCAGAGAAGTGTGGTTTGCGACAAGCTGAAAACCTCTGTAAAGCATAGCAGTCGCTGGGAAATCAGAGTCGGTTCTGTGGGCTGCTTTTGTTGCTTGCCTTAGCCTAGTATTCACAGCACGATGGGAGAAACCCGCATAGAGCAAAAGCCTCTTTCCCAGGGCATCCCCTCTGGGAAAGCACAGCATTCTTTGGGAAATCAGAGTCGGGTTTGTGGGATGCTGCCTGCTGCTTGCCGGAGCTAGTGTCCACAGCACAGTGTGATAAACCCGCATGGAGCGAAATCATCTTGGACTGGGCATCCCCTCTGCCTGAGAGAGAAGCGTGGTGGCACCTGTGGTAAGCCTTTAAGGAAAGGGACACGTCTGTCACGGCAGAGCGACGGAAGCCTGGCTGCTAAGGAGACACGAGGGGAAGATTAGGGCAGGGGAAAGGGCTCCACTCTGAGGAAGGAGTCTGGGCAGAAAGCCTTTGGGTTCAAGGAGACAGCAGCTCCTTGGACACCTGTCCGTGGTGGAGACATGGGCTTGGCACCAGGCGCCTACCCTGAACTCGAGAAACAACTCCCAGAAAGAACTGGCCATCAGATGCCGTCTTCCTCTAGGATGTGGAAGCGGGGAGGAGGCACGGGGTTTAAGGGGAAGGGGAGGGGACAGTCCCCCAAAGCTCCCTCTTCAGTGCAAAGGGCAGTGTGCAGGGATCCTGTCACCTTCCTTTCCTGTGGGGAAAGCACTGGCCTAGTCCGCGAGTCCTCCTGAGCGCCAGAGTAAAAGGCCACAAGCGATGCCTCCACCGGGAGAAGGTAGTGTGCATAGAGTGCCATACTAGGCTACGCACGCTACTGCACTGTTGTGGCTATATCTGCTTAGTTTGTCCTGGCAGGTTGAACCCAGGACGCGAACATGGAGCCCTGGAAAGCAAGGCCCAAGAGGCACCAGCTCTCCCGCAGCTCTTCTTCCCTGATGCGAATGAAGCCTTGCTAAGGAAGCAGCGGCGAAGTGATGTTTGCTCCAAGACAAAGCCTCTGCGAAAGCACAGCATTCGCTGAGAAGTGTTCTGCGGGCTGCTGCCGCTTGCCCGAGCCCAGTCTCGCGGTGGGAGAAACCCACATACAGCGAAAGCCTCTTTGCCTGGGCATCTCCCCTGGGAAAGCACAGCATTCGTTGGGAAATCAGAGTTGGGTTTGGGGATGCTGCTGCTGCTTGCCTGAGCTATTCCCCGCAGCACGGTGGAAGACACCCGCATGTAGCGAAATACTCTTTGCCCTAGCATCCCTTCTGCCTGAGAGAGAATCGTGGTCGCACACGTCAGTCACCGCGCTCCCCAGGAGCAGGGTTGTGACTGTGTCTGCTAGTTCGGCTTAGCAAGGTGAACCACGGGGGCAAACTTGGAGTCCGGGAAAGCATGGCACAAGAGGCACCAGCTCTCCCACGGCTCTTCTTCCCTGCCGGGACAGAGCGAACGACCAAAGCCTTGCTGTGGAAGCAGCAGCGAAGTGCGGTTTGCGCCAAGCTAAAAACTTCTGTGAAAGCATAGCAGTCAATGGGAAATCAGAGCCGGTTCTGTGGGCTGCTTTTGTTGCTTGCCTTAGCCTAGTATTCCCAGCACGATGGGAGAAACTCGCATAGAGGGAAAGCCTCTTTGCCAGGGCATCCCCTCTAAGAAAGCACAGCATTCTCTGGGAAATCAGAGTTGGGTTGGGGGATGCTGCTGATGCTTGCTTGAGCTAGTCTCCGCAGCACGGTGGAAGATACCCGCATGGAGCGAAATACTCTTTGCCCTAGCATCCCTTCTGCCTGAGAGAGAAGCATGGTCGCACACATCTGTCACCGCGCTCCCCAGGAGCAAGTGTGGGGAAGGCGCCGCACGCCGCCTCCGGGGAAGAGAAGGAGCTGTTGGCCTTGGGGTCGGGAAAGCTTCAGGAAGCAGGATAGCCTGCTGTGCACGAACAGCTGGCCAGTGGCAAGACAAGTGTCACCCGCTCCCTGTGCGGAGAGATGGAAGCCTGGCTGCTAAGGAGACATGAGTGGACGACTAGGGCAGGGGCGCGTGCTCCACTCTGAGGAAGGAGTCTGGGCAGAAGGCAGGCCTGTCCTGTGCCTCTGGTCCCAAGGGGACAGCAACTCCTTGGCCACCTGTCCCAAGGGCAGACGGGCTTGCCCCCAGGTGCCATACCTGGAACTCGCAGAAACAACCCCATGGAGAAACGGGCAGTCAGATGCCCTCTTCCACCAATATGTGGCAGCGTTGTTCGTGGCAGGGGGTGTGCCGGGGAAGGAGTGGAGACAGTCCCCCACAGTTCCCCATCCAAGTGCACGGGCCGTGTGCACGGATCCTGTCGCCTCCTCTCTCCTGTAGTGAAGGCACTGGCCTAGACCCCGAGTCTGCCTGAGCGCCTGAGCAAAAGGCAAAGCCTTACCTAGGCCAGGAGATGGTCATAGGCATAGAGTGCCATGCTAGGCCACGCACGCTGCTGCAGGGTTGTGACTGTGTCTGCTTAGTTCGGCTTAGCAAGGTGAACCCTGGGCGCGAACTTGGAGCCCGGGAAAGCAAGGCCCAAGAGGCACCAGCTCTCCCACGGCTCTTCTTCCCTGCCGGGACAGAGCGAACGACCAAAGCCTTGCTGAGGAAGCAGCAGAGAAGTGTGGTTTGCGACAAGCTGAAAACCTCTGTAAAGCATAGCAGTCGCTGGGAAATCAGAGTCGGTTCTGTGGGCTGCTTTTGTTGCTTGCCTTAGCCTAGTATTCAGAGCACGATGGGAGAAACCCGCATAGAGCAAAAGCCTCTTTCCCAGGGCATCCCCTCTGGGAAAGCACAGCATTCTTTGGGAAATCAGAGTCGGGTTTGTGGGATGCTGCCTGCTGCTTGCCGGAGCTAGTGTCCACAGCACAGTGTGATAAACCCGCATGGAGCGAAATCATCTTGGACTGGGCATCCCCTCTGCCTGAGAGAGAAGCGTGGTGGCACCTGTGGTAAGCCTTTAAGGAAAGGGACACGTCTGTCACGGCAGAGCGACGGAAGCCTGGCTGCTAAGGAGACACGAGGGGAAGATTAGGGCAGGGGAAAGGGCTCCACTCTGAGGAAGGAGTCTGGGCAGAAAGCCTTTGGGTTCAAGGAGACAGCAGCTCCTTGGACACCTGTCCGTGGTGGAGACATGGGCTTGGCACCAGGCGCCTACCCTGAACTCGAGAAACAACTCCCAGAAAGAACTGGCCATCAGATGCCGTCTTCCTCTAGGATGTGGAAGCGGGGAGGAGGCACGGGGTTTAAGGGGAAGGGGAGGGGACAGTCCCCCAAAGCTCCCTATTCAGTGCAAAGGGCAGTGTGCAGGGATCCTGTCACCTTCCTTTCCTGTGGGGAAAGCACTGGCCTAGTCCGCGAGTCCTCCTGAGCGCCAGAGTAAAAGGCCACAAGCGATGCCTCCACCGGGAGAAGGTAGTGTGCATAGAGTGCCATACTAGGCTACGCACGCTACTGCACTGTTGTGGCTATATCTGCTTAGTTCGTCCTGGCAGGTTGAACCCAGGACGCGAACATGGAGCCCTGGAAAGCAAGGCCCAAGAGGCACCAGCTCTCCCGCAGCTCTTCTTCCCTGATGCGAATGAAGCCTTGCTAAGGAAGCAGCGGCGAAGTGATGTTTGCTCCAAGACAAAGCCTCTGCGAAAGCACAGCATTCGCTGAGAAGTGTTCTGTGGGCTGCTGCCGCTTGCCCGAGCCCAGTCTCGCGGTGGGAGAAACCCACATACAGCGAAAGCCTCTTTGCCTGGGCATCTCCCCTGGGAAAGCACAGCATTCGTTGGGAAATCAGAGTTGGGTTTGGGGATGCTGCTGCTGCTTGCCTGAGCTATTCCCCGCAGCACGGTGGAAGACACCCGCATGTAGCGAAATACTCTTTGCCCTAGCATCCCTTCTGCCTGAGAGAGAATCGTGGTCGCACACGTCAGTCACCGCGCTCCCCAGGAGCAGGGTTGTGACTGTGTCTGCTAGTTCGGCTTAGCAAGGTGAACCACGGGGGCAAACTTGGAGTCCGGGAAAGCATGGCACAAGAGGCACCAGCTCTCCCACGGCTCTTCTTTCCTGCCGGGACAGAGCGAACGACCAAAGCCTTGCTGTGGAAGCAGCAGCGAAGTGCGGTTTGCGCCAAGCTAAAAACTTCTGTGAAAGCATAGCAGTCAATGGGAAATCAGAGCCGGTTCTGTGGGCTGCTTTTGTTGCTTGCCTTAGCCTAGTATTCCCAGCACGATGGGAGAAACTCGCATAGAGGGAAAGCCTCTTTGCCAGGGCATCCCCTCTAAGAAAGCACAGCATTCTCTGGGAAATCAGAGTTGGGTTGGGGGATGCTGCTGATGCTTGCTTGAGCTAGTCTCCGCAGCACGGTGGAAGATACCCGCATGGAGCGAAATACTCTTTGCCCTAGCATCCCTTCTGCCTGAGAGAGAAGCATGGTCGCACACATCTGTCACCGCGCTCCCCAGGAGCAAGTGTGGGGAAGGCGCCGCACGCCGCCTCCGGGGAAGAGAAGGAGCTGTTGGCCTTGGGGTCGGGAAAGCTTCAGGAAGCAGGATAGCCTGCTGTGCACGAACAGCTGGCCAGTGGCAAGACAAGTGTCACCCGCTCCCTGTGCGGAGAGATGGAAGCCTGGCTGCTAAGGAGACATGAGTGGACGACTAGGGCAGGGGCGCGTGCTCCACTCTGAGGAAGGAGTCTGGGCAGAAGGCAGGCCTGTCCTGTGCCTCTGGTCCCAAGGGGACAGCAACTCCTTGGCCACCTGTCCCAAGGGCAGACGGGCTTGCCCCCAGGTGCCATACCTGGAACTCGCAGAAACAACCCCATGCAGAAACGGGCAGTCAGATGCCCTCTTCCACCAATATGTGGCAGCGTTGTTCGTGGCAGGGGGTGTGCCGGGGAAGGAGTGGAGACAGTAGCCCACAGTTCCCCATCCAAGTGCACGGGCCGTGTGCACGGATCCTGTCGCCTCCTCTCTCCTGTAGTGAAGGCACTGGCCTAGACCCCGAGTCTGCCTGAGCGCCTGAGCAAAAGGCAAAGCCTTACCTAGGCCAGGAGATGGTCATAGGCATAGAGTGCCATGCTAGGCCACGCACGCTGCTGCAGGGTTGTGACTGTGTCTGCTTAGTTCGGCTTAGCAAGGTGAACCCTGGGCGCGAACTTGGAGCCCGGGAAAGCAAGGCCCAAGAGGCACCAGCTCTCCCACGGCTCTTCTTCCCTGCCGGGACAGAGCGAACGACCAAGCCTTGCTGAGGAAGCAGCAGAGAAGTGTGGTTTGCGACAAGCTGAAAACCTCTGTGAAAGCATAGCAGTCGCTGGGAAATCAGAGTCGGTTCTGTGGGCTGCTTTTGTTGCTTGCCTTAGCCTAGTATTCAGAGCACGATGGGAGAAACCCGCATAGAGCAAAAGCCTCTTTCCCAGGGCATCCCCTCTGGGAAAGCACAGCATTCTTTGGGAAATCAGAGTCGGGTTTGTGGGATGCTGCCTGCTGCTTGCCGGAGCTAGTGTCCACAGCACAGTGTGATAAACCCACATGGAGCGAAATCATCTTGGACTGGGCATCCCCTCTGCCTGAGAGAGAAGCGTGGTGGCACCTGTGGTAAGCCTTTAAGGAAAGGGACACGTCTGTCACGGCAGAGCGACAGAAGCCTGGCTGCTAAGGAGACACGAGGGGAAGATTAGGGCAGGGGAAAGGGCTCCACTCTGAGGAAGGAGTCTGGGCAGAAAGCCTTTGGGTTCAAGGAGACAGCAGCTCCTTGGCCACCTGTCCGTGGTGGAGACATGGGCTTGGCACCAGGCGCCTACCCTGAACTCGAGAAACAACTCCCAGAAAGAACTGGCCATCAGATGCCGTCTTCCTCTAGGATGTGGAAGCGTGGAGGAGGCACCGGGTTTAAGGGGAAGGGGAGGGGACAGTCCCCCAAAGCTCCCTATTCAGTGCAAAGGGCAGTGTGCAGGGATCCTGTCACCTTCCTTTCCTGTGGGGAAAGCACTAGCCTAGTCCGCGAGTCCTCCTGAGCGCCAGAGTAAAAGGCCACAAGCGATGTCTCCACCGGGAGAAGGTAGTGTGCATAGAGTGCCATACTAGGCTACGCACGCTACTGCACTGTTGTGGCTATATCTGCTTAGTTCGTACTGGCAGGTTGAACCCAGGACGCAAACATGGAGCCCTGGAAAGCAAGGCCCAAGGGGCACCAGCTCTCCCTCAGCTCTTCTTCCCTGATGGGAATGAAGCCTTGCTAAGGAAGCAGCGGCGAAGTGATGTTTGCTCCAAGACAAAGCCTCTGCGAAAGCACAGCATTCGCTGAGATGTGTTCTGCGGGCTGTTGCTGCTTGCCCGAGCCCAGTCTCGTGGTGGGAGAAACCCGCATACAGCGAAAGCCTCTTAGCCTGGGCATCTCCCCTGGGAAAGAACAGCATTCGTTGGGAAATCAGAGTTGGGTTTGGGGATGCTGCTGCTGCTTGCCTGAGCTATTCCCCGCAGCACGGTGGAAGACACCCGCATGTAGCGAAATACTCTTTGCCCTAGCATCCCTTCTGCCTGAGAGAGAATCGTGGTCGCACACGTCAGTCACCGCGCTCCCCAGGAGCAGGGTTGTGACTGTGTCTGCTAGTTCGGCTTAGCAAGGTGAACCACGGGGGCAAACTTGGAGTCCGGGAAAGCATGGCACAAGAGGCACCAGCTCTCCCACGGCTCTTCTTCCCTGCCAGGACAGAGCGAACGACCAAAGCCTTGCTGTGGAAGCAGCAGCGAAGTGCGGTTTGCGCCAAGCTAAAAACTTCTGTGAAAGCATAGCAGTCAATGGGAAATCAGAGCCGGTTCTGTGGGCTGCTTTTGTTGCTTGCCTTAGCCTAGTATTCCCAGCAGGATGGGAGAAACTCGCATAGAGGGAAAGCCTCTTTGCCAGGGCATCCCCTCTAAGAAAGCACAGCATTCTCTGGGAAATCAGAGTTGGGTTTGGGGATGCTGCTGATGCTTGCTTGAGCTAGTCTCCGCAGCACGGTGGAAGATACCCGCATGGAGCGAAATACTCTTTGCCCTAGCATCCCTTCTGCCTGAGAGAGAAGCATGGTCGCACACATCTGTCACAGCGCTCCCCAGGAGCAAGTGTGGGGAAGGCGCCGCACGCCGCCTCCGGGGAAGAGAAGGAGCTGTTGGCCTTGGGGTCGGGAAAGCTTCAGGAAGCAGGATAGCCTGCTGTGCACGAACAGCTGGCCAGTGGCAAGACAAGTGTCACCCGCTCCCTGTGCGGAGAGATGGAAGCCTGGCTGCTAAGGAGACATGAGTGGACGACTAGGGCAGGGGCGCGTGCTCCACTCTGAGGAAGGAGTCTGGGGAGAAGGCAGGCCTGTCCTGTGCCTCTGGTCCCAAGGGGACAGCAACTCCTTGGCCACCTGTCCCAAGGGCAGACGGGCTTGACCCCAGGTGCCATACCTGGAACTCACAGAAACAACCCCATGGAGAAACGGGCAGTCAGATGCCCTCTTCCACCAATATGTGGCAGCGTTGTTCGTGGCAGGGGGTGTGCCGGGGAAGGAGTGGAGACAGTCCCCCACAGTTCCCCATCCAAGTGCACGGGCCGTGTGCACGGATCCTGTCGCCTCCTGTCTCATGTAGTGAAGGCACTGGCCTAGACCCCGAGTCTGCCTGAGCGCCTGAGCAAAAGGCAAAGCCTTACCTAGGCCAGGAGATGGTCATAGGCATAGAGTGCCATGCTAGGCCACGCACGCTGCTGCAGGGTTGTGACTGTGTCTGCTTAGTTCGGCTTAGCAAGGTGAACCCTGGGCGCGAACTTGGAGCCCGGGAAAGCAAGGCCCAAGAGGCACCAGCTCTCCCACGGCTCTTCTTCCCTGCCGGGACAGAGCGAACGACCAAGCCTTGCTGAGGAAGCAGCAGAGAAGTGTGGTTTGCGACAAGCTGAAAACCTCTGTGAAAGCATAGCAGTCGCTGGGAAATCAGAGTCGGTTCTGTGGGCTGCTTTTGTTGCTTGCCTTAGCCTAGTATTCAGAGCACGATGGGAGAAACCCGCATAGAGCAAAAGCCTCTTTCCCAGGGCATCCCCTCTGGGAAAGCACAGCATTCTTTGGGAAATCAGAGTCGGGTTTGTGGGATGCTGCCTGCTGCTTGCCGGAGCTAGTGTCCACAGCACAGTGTGATAAACCCGCATGGAGCGAAATCATCTTGGACTGGGCATCCCCTCTGCCTGAGAGAGAAGCGTGGTGGCACCTGTGGTAAGCCTTTAAGGAAAGGGACACGTCTGTCACTGTAGAGCGACAGAAGCCTGGCTGCTAAGGAGACACGAGGGGAAGATTAGGGCAGGGGAAAGGGCTCCACTCTGAGGAAGGAGTCTGGGCAGAAAGCCTTTGGGTTCAAGGAGACAGCAGCTCCTTGGCCACCTGTCCGTGGTGGAGACATGGGCTTGGCACCAGGCGCCTACCCTGAACTCGAGAAACAACTCCCAGAAAGAACTGGCCATCAGATGCCTTCTTCCTCTAGGATGTGGAAGCGGGGAGGAGGCACGGGGTTTAAGGGGAAGGGGAGGGGACAGTCCCCCAAAGCTCCCTCTTCAGTGCAAAGGGCAGTGTGCAGGGATCCTGTCACCTTCCTTTCCTGTGGGGAAAGCACTGGCCTAGTCCGCGAGTCCTCCTGAGCGCCAGAGTAAAAGGCCACAAGCGATGCCTCCACCGGGAGAAGGTAGTGTGCATAGAGTGCCATACTAGGCTATGCACGCTACTGCACTGTTGTGGCTATATCTGCTTAGTTTGTCCTGGCAGGTTGAACCCAGGACGCGAACATGGAGCCCTGGAAAGCAAGGCCCAAGAGGCACCAGCTCTCCCGCAGCTCTTCTTCCCTGATGCGAATGAAGCCTTGCTAAGGAAGCAGCGGCGAAGTGATGTTTGCTCCAAGACAAAGCCTCTGCGAAAGCACAGCATTCGCTGAGAAGTGTTCTGCGGGCTGCTGCTGCTTGCCCGAGCCCAGTCTCGCGGTGGGAGAAACCCGCATACAGCGAAAGCCTCTTTGCCTGGGCATCTCCCCTGGGAAAGCACAGCATTCGTTGGGAAATCAGAGTTGGGTTCGGGGATGCTGCTGCTGCTTGCCTGAGCTATTCCCCGCAGCACGGTGGAAGACACCCGCATGTAGCGAAATACTCTTTGCCCTAGCATCCCTTCTGCCTGAGAGAGAATCGTGGTCGCACACGTCAGTCACCGCGCTCCCCAGGAGCAGGGTTGTGACTGTGTCTGCTAGTTCGGCTTAGCAAGGTGAACCACGGGGGCAAACTTGGAGTCCGGGAAAGCATGGCACAAGAGGCACCAGCTCTCCCACGGCTCTTCTTCCCTGCCGGGACAGAGCGAACGACCAAAGCCTTGCTGTGGAAGCAGCAGCGAAGTGCGGTTTGCGCCAAGCTAAAAACTTCTGTGAAAGCATAGCAGTCAATGGGAAATCAGAGCCGGTTCTGTGGGCTGCTTTTGTTGCTTGCCTTAGCCTAGTATTCCCAGCAGGATGGGAGAAACTCGCATAGAGGGAAAGCCTCTTTGCCAGGGCATCCCCTCTAAGAAAGCACAGCATTCTCTGGGAAATCAGAGTTGGGTTGGGGGATGCTGCTGATGCTTGCTTGAGCTAGTCTCCGCAGCACGGTGGAAGATACCCGCATGGAGCGATATACTCTTTGCCCTAGCATCCCTTCTGCCTGAGAGAGAAGCATGGTCGCACACATCTGTCACCGCGCTCCCCAGGAGCAAGTGTGGGGAAGGCGCCGCACGCCGCCTCCGGGGAAGAGAAGGAGCTGTTGGCCTTGGGGTCGGGAAAGCTTCAGGAAGCAGGATAGCCTGCTGTGCACGAACAGCTGGCCAGTGGCAAGACAAGTGTCACCCGCTCCCTGTGCGGAGAGATGGAAGCCTGGCTGCTAAGGAGACATGAGTGGACGACTAGGGCAGGGGCGCGTGCTCCACTCTGAGGAAGGAGTCTGGGCAGAAGGCAGGCCTGTCCTGTGCCTCTGGTCCCAAGGGGACAGCAACTCCTTGGCCACCTGTCCCAAGGGCAGAAGGGCTTGCCCCCAGGTGCCATACCTGGAACTCGCAGAAACAACTCCATGGAGAAACGGGCAGTCAGATGCCCTCTTCCACCAATATGTGGCAGCGTTGTTCGTGGCAGGGGGTGTGCCGGGGAAGGAGTGGAGACAGTCCCCCACAGTTCCCCATCCAAGTGCACGGGCCGTGTGCACGGATCCTGTCGCCTCCTCTCTCCTGTAGTGAAGGCACTGGCCTAGACCCCGAGTCTGCCTGAGCGCCTGAGCAAAAGGCAAAGCCTTACCTAGGCCAGGAGATGGTCATAGGCATAGAGTGCCATGCTAGGCCACGCACGCTGCTGCAGGGTTGTGACTGTGTCTGCTTAGTTCGGCTTAGCAAGGTGAACCCTGGGCGCGAACTTGGAGCCCGGGAAAGCAAGGCCCAAGAGGCACCAGCTCTCCCACGGCTCTTCTTCCCTGCCGGGACAGAGCGAACGACCAAAGCCTTGCTGAGGAAGCAGCAGAGAAGTGTGGTTTGCGACAAGCTGAAAACCTCTGTGAAAGCATAGCAGTCGCTGGGAAATCAGAGTCGGTTCTGTGGGCTGCTTTTGTTGCTTGCCTTAGCCTAGTATTCACAGCACGATGGGAGAAACCCGCATAGAGCAAAAGCCTCTTTCCCAGGGCATCCCCTCTGGGAAAGCACAGCATTCTTTGGGAAATCAGAGTCGGGTTTGTGGGATGCTGCCTGCTGCTTGCCGGAGCTAGTGTCCACAGCACAGTGTGATAAACCCGCATGGAGCGAAATCATCTTGGACTGGGCATCCCCTCTGCCTGAGAGAGAAGCGTGGTGGCACCTGTGGTAAGCCTTTAAGGAAAGGGACACGTCTGTCACGGCAGAGCGACGGAAGCCTGGCTGCTAAGGAGACACGAAGGGAAGATTAGGGCAGGGGAAAGGGCTCCACTCTGAGGAAGGAGTCTGGGCAGAAAGCCTTTGGGTTCAAGGAGACAGCAGCTCCTTGGACACCTGTCCGTGGTGGAGACATGGGCTTGGCACCAGGCGCCTACCCTGAACTCGAGAAACAACTCCCAGAAAGAACTGGCCATCAGATGCCGTCTTCCTCTAGGATGTGGAAGCGGGGAGGAGGCACGGGGTTTAAGGGGAAGGGGAGGGGACAGTCCCCCAAAGCTCCCTATTCAGTGCAAAGGGCAGTGTGCAGGGATCCTGTCACCTTCCTTTCCTGTGGGGAAAGCACTGGCCTCGTCCGCGAGTCCTCCTGAGCGCCAGAGTAAAAGGCCACAAGCGATGCCTCCACCGGGAGAAGGTAGTGTGCATAGAGTGCCATACTAGGCTACGCACGCTACTGCACTGTTATGGCTATATCTGCTTAGTTCGTCCTGGCATGTTGAACCCAGGACGCAAACATGGAGCCCTGGAAAGCAAGGCCCAAGAGGCACCAGCTCTCCCGCAGCTCTTCTTCCCTGATGCGAATGAAGCCTTGCTAAGGAAGCAACGGCGAAGTGAGGTTTGCTCCAAGACAAAGCCTCTGCGAAAGCACAGCATTCGCTGAGAAGTGTTCTGCGGGCTGCTGCTGCTTGCCCGAGCCCAATCTCGCGGTGGGAGAAACCCGCATACAGCGAAAGCCTCTTTGCCTGGGCATCTCCCCTGGGAAAGCACAGCATTCGTTGGGAAATCAGAGTTGGGTTTGGGGATGCTGCTGCTGCTTGCCTGAGCTATTCCCCGCAGCACGGTGGAAGACACCCGCATGTAGCGAAATACTCTTTGCCCTAGCATCCCTTCTGCCTGAGAGAGAATCGTGCTCGCACACCTCAGTCACCGCGCTCCCCAGGAGCAGGGTTGTGACTGTGTCTGCTAGTTCGGCTTAGCAAGGTGAACCACGGGGGCAAACTTGGAGTCCGGGAAAGCATGGCACAAGAGACACCAGCTCTCCCACGGCTCTTCTTCCCTGCCGGGACAGAGCGAACGACCAAAGCCTTGCTGTGGAAGCAGCAGCGAAGTGCGGTTTGCGCCAAGCTAAAAACTTCTGTGAAAGCATAGCAGTCAATGGGAAATCAGAGCCGGTTCTGTGGGCTGCTTTTGTTGCTTGCCTTAGCCTAGTATTCCCAGCACGATGGGAGAAACTCGCATAGAGGGAAAGCCTCTTTGCCAGGGCATCCCCTCTAAGAAAGCACAGCATTCTCTGGGAAATCAGAGTTGGGTTGGGGGATGCTGCTGATGCTTGCTTGAGCTAGTCTCCGCAGCACGGTGGAAGATACCCGCATGGAGCGAAATACTCTTTGCCCTAGCATCCCTTCTGCCTGAGAGAGAAGCATGGTCGCACACATCTGTCACCGCGCTCCCCAGGAGCAAGTGTGGGGAAGGCGCCGCACGCCGCCTCCGGGGAAGAGAAGGAGCTGTTGGCCTTGGGGTCGGGAAAGCTTCAGGAAGCAGGATAGCCTGCTGTGCACGAATAGCTGGCCAGTGGCAAGACAAGTGTCACCCGCTCCCTGTGCGGAGAGATGGAAGCCTGGCTGCTAAGGAGACATGAGTGGACGACTAGGGCAGGGGCACGTGCTCCACTCTGAGGAAGGAGTCTGGGCAGAAGGCAGGCCTGTCCTGTGCCTCTGGTCCCTAGGGGAGAGCAACTCCTTGGCCACCTGTCCCAAGGGCAGACGGGCTTGCCCCCAGGTGCCATACCTGGAACTCGCAGAAACAACCCCATGGAGAAACGGGCAGTCAGATGCCCTCTTCCACCAATATGTGGCAGCGTTGTTCGTGGCAGGGGGTGTGCCGGGGAAGGAGTGGAGACAGTCCCCCACAGTTCCCCATCCAAGTGCACGGGCCGTGTGCACGGATCCTGTCGCCTCCTGTCTCCTGTAGTGAAGGCACTGGCCTAGACCCCGAGTCTGCCTGAGCGCCTGACCAAAAGGCAAAGCCTTACCTAGGCCAGGAGATGGTCATAGGCATAGAGTGCCATGCTAGGCCACGTACGCTGCTGCAGGGTTGTGACTGTGTCTGCTTAGTTCGGCTTAGCAAGGTGAACCCTGGGCGCGAACTTGGAGCCCGGGAAAGCAAGGCCCAAGAGGCACCAGCTCTCCCACGGCTCTTCTTCCCTGCCGGGACAGAGCGAACGACCAAAGCCTTGCTGAGGAAGCAGCAGAGAAGTGTGGTTTGTGACAAGCTGAAAACCTCTGTGAAAGCATAGCAGTCGCTGGGAAATCAGAGTCGGTTCTGTGGGCTGCTTTTGTTGCTTGCCTTAGCCTAGTATTCACAGCACGATGGGAGAAACCCGCATAGAGCAAAAGCCTCTTTCCCAGGGCATCCCCTCTGGGAAAGCACAGCATTCTTTGGGAAATCAGAGTCGGGTTTGTGGGATGCTGCCTGCTGCTTGCCGGAGCTAGTGTCCACAGCACAGTGTCATAAACCCGCATGGAGCGAAATCATCTTGGACTGGGCATCCCCTCTGCCTGAGAGAGAAGCGTGGTGGCACCTGTGGTAAGCCTTTAAGGAAAGGGACACGTCTGTCACGGCAGAGCGACGGAAGCCTGGCTGCTAAGGAGACACGAGGGGAAGATTAGGGCAGGGGAAAGGGCTCCACTCTGAGGAAGGAGTCTGGGCAGAAAGCCTTTGGGTTCAAGGAGACAGCAGCTCCTTGGCCACCTGTCCGTGGTGGAGACATGGGCTTGGCACCAGGCGCCTACCCTGAACTCGAGAAACAACTCCCAGAAAGAACTGGCCATCAGATGCCGTCTTCCTCTAGGATGTGGAAGCGGGGAGGAGGCACGGGGTTTAAGGGGAAGGGGAGGGGACAGTCCCCCAAAGCTCCCTATTCAGTGCAAAGGGCAGTGTGCAGGGATCCTGTCACCTTCCTTTCCTGTGGGGAAAGCACTGGCCTAGTCCGCGAGTCCTCCTGAGCGCCAGAGTAAAAGGCCACAAGCGATGCCTCCACCGGGAGAAGGTAGTGTGCATAGAGTGCCATACTAGGCTACGCACGCTACTGCACTGTTGTGGCTATATCTGCTTAGTTCGTCCTGGCAGGTTGAACCCAGGACGCGAACATGGAGCCCTGGAAAGCAAGGCCCAAGAGGCACCAGCTCTCCCGCAGCTCTTCTTCCCTGATGCGAATGAAGCCTTGCTAAGGAAGCAGCGGCGAAGTGATGTTTGCTCCAAGACAAAGCCTCTGCGAAAGCACAGCATTCGCTGAGAAGTGTTCTGCGGGCTGCTGCTGCTTGCCCGAGCCCAGTCTCGCGGTGGGAGAAACCCGCATACAGCGAAAGCCTCTTTGCCTGGGCATCTCCCCTGGGAAAGCACAGCATTCGTTGGGAAATCAGAGTTGGGTTTGGGGATGCTGCTGCTGCTTGCCTGAGCTATTCCCCGCAGCACGGTGGAAGACACCCGCATGTAGCGAAATACTCTTTGCCCTAGCATCCCTTCTGCCTGAGAGAGAATCGTGGTCGCACACGTCAGTCACCGCGCTCCCCAGGAGCAGGGTTGTGACTGTGTCTGCTAGTTCGGCTTAGCAAGGTGAACCACGGGGGCAAACTTGGAGTCCGGGAAAGCATGGCACAAGAGGCACCAGCTCTCCCACGGCTCTTCTTCCCTGCCGGGACGGAGCTAACGACCAAAGCCTTGCTGTGGAAGCAGCAGCGAACTGCGGTTTGCGCCAAGCTAAAAACTTCTGTGAAAGCATAGCAGTCAATGGGAAATCAGAGCCGGTTCTGTGGGCTGCTTTTGTTGCTTGCCTTAGCCTAGTATTCCCAGCACGATGGGAGAAACTCGCATAGAGGGAAAGCCTCTTTGCCAGGGCATCCCCTCTAAGAAAGCACAGCATTCTCTAGGAAATCAGAGTTGGGTTGGGGGATGCTGCTGATGCTTGCTTGAGCTAGTCTCCGCAGCACGGTGGAAGATACCCGCATGGAGCGAAATACTCTTTGCCCTAGCATCCCTTCTGCCTGAGAGAGAAGCATGGTCGCACACATCTGTCACCGCGCTCCCCAGGAGCAAGTGTGGGGAAGGCGCCGCACGCCGCCTCCGGGGAAGAGAAGGAGCTGTTGGCCTTGGGGTCGGGAAAGCTTCAGGAAGCAGGATAGCCTGCTGTGCACGAACAGCTGGCCAGTGGCAAGACAAGTGTCACCCGCTCCCTGTGCGGAGAGATGGAAGCCTGGCTGCTAAGGAGACATGAGTGGACGACTAGGGCAGGGGCGCGTGCTCCACTCTGAGGAAGGAGTCTGGGCAGAAGGCAGGCCTGTCCTGTGCCTCTGGTCCCAAGGGGACAGCAACTCCTTGGCCACCTGTCCCAAGGGCAGACGGGCTTGCCCCCAGGTGCCATACCTGGAACTCGCAGAAACAACCCCATGGAGAAACGGGCAGTCAGATGCCCTCTTCCACCAATATGTGGCAGCGTTGTTCGTGGCAGGGGGTGTGCCGGGGAAGGAGTGGAGACAGTCCCCCACAGTTCCCCATCCAAGTGCACGGGCCGTGTGCACGGATCCTGTCGCCTCCTCTCTCCTGTAGTGAAGGCACTGGCCTAGACCCCGAGTCTGCCTGAGCGCCTGAGCAAAAGGCAAAGCCTTACCTAGGCCAGGAGATGGTCATAGGCATAGAGTGCCATGCTAGGCCACGCACGCTGCTGCAGGGTTGTGACTGTGTCTGCTTAGTTCGGCTTAGCAAGGTGAACCCTGGGCGCGAACTTGGAGCCCGGGAAAGCAAGGCCCAAGAGGCACCAGCTCTCCCACGGCTCTTCTTCCCTGCCGGGACAGAGCGAACGACCAAGCCTTGCTGAGGAAGCAGCAGAGAAGTGTGGTTTGCGACAAGCTGAAAACCTCTGTGAAAGCATAGCAGTCGCTGGGAAATCAGAGTCGGTTCTGTGGGCTGCTTTTGTTGCTTGCCTTAGCCTAGTATTCACAGCACGATGGGAGAAACCCGCATAGAGCAAAAGCCTCTTTCCCAGGGCATCCCCTCTGGGAAAGCACAGCATTCTTTGGGAAATCAGAGTCGGGTTTGTGGGATGCTGCCTGCTGCTTGCCGGAGCTAGTGTCCACAGCACAGTGTGATAAACCCGCATGGAGCGAAATCATCTTGGACTGGGCATCCCCTCTGCCTGAGAGAGAAGCGTGGTGGCACCTGTGGTAAGCCTTTAAGGAAAGGGACACGTCTGTCACGGCAGAGCGACGGAAGCCTGGCTGCTAAGGAGACACGAGGGGAAGATTAGGGGAGGGGAAAGGGCTCCACTCTGAGGAAGGAGTCTGGGCAGAAAGCCTTTGGGTTCAAGGAGACAGCAGCTCCTTGGCCACCTGTCCGTGGTGGAGACATGGGCTTGGCACCAGGCGCCTACCCTGAACTCGAGAAACAACTCCCAGAAAGAACTGGCCATCAGATGCCGTCTTCCTCTAGGATGTGGAAGCGTGGAGGAGGCACCGGGTTTAAGGGGAAGGGGAGGGGACAGTCCCCCAAAGCTCCCTATTCAGTGCAAAGGGCAGTGTGCAGGGATCCTGTCACCTTCCTTTCCTGTGGGGAAAGCACTAGCCTAGTCCGCAAGTCCTCCTGAGCGCCAGAGTAAAAGGCCACAAGCGATGCCTCCACCGGGAGAAGGTAGTGTGCATAGAGTGCCATACTAGGCTACGCACGCTACTGCACTGTTGTGGCTATATCTGCTTAGTTCGTACTGGCAGGTTGAACCCAGGACGCAAACATGGAGCCCTGGAAAGCAAGGCCCAAGGGGCACCAGCTCTCCCGCAGCTCTTCTTCCCTGATGGGAATGAAGCCTTGCTAAGGAAGCAACGGCGAAGTGATGTTTGCTCCAAGACAAAGCCTCTGCGAAAGCACAGCATTCGCTGAGATGTGTTCTGCGGGCTGTTGCTGCTTGCCCGAGCCCAGTCTCGTGGTGGGAGAAACCCGCATACAGCGAAAGCCTCTTTGCCTGGGCATCTCCCCTGGGAAAGCAAAGCATTCGTTGGGAAATCAGAGTTGGGTTTGGGGATGCTGCTGCTGCTTGCCTGAGCTATTCCCCGCAGCACGGTGGAAGACACCCGCATGTAGCGAAATACTCTTTGCCCTAGCATCCCTTCTGCCTGAGAGAGAATCGTGGTCGCACACGTCAGTCACCGCGCTCCCCAGGAGCAGGGTTGTGACTGTGTCTGCTAGTTCGGCTTAGCAAGGTGAACCACGGGGGCAAACTTGGAGTCCGGGAAAGCATGGCACAAGAGGCACCAGCTCTCCCACGGCTCTTCTTCCCTGCCAGGACAGAGCGAACGACCAAAGCCTTGCTGTGGAAGCAGCAGCGAAGTGCGGTTTGCGCCAAGCTAAAAACTTCTGTGAAAGCATAGCAGTCAATGGGAAATCAGAGCCGGTTCTGTGGGCTGCTTTTGTTGCTTGCCTTAGCCTAGTATTCCCAGCACGATGGGAGAAACTCGCATAGAGGGAAAGCCTCTTTGCCAGGGCATCCCCTCTAAGAAAGCACAGCATTCTCTGGGAAATCAGAGTTGGGTTGGGGGATGCTGCTGATGCTTGCTTGAGCTAGTCTCCGCAGCACGGTGGAAGATACCCGCATGGAGCGAAATACTCTTTGCCCTAGCATCCCTTCTGCCTGAGAGAGAAGCATGGTCGCACACATCTGTCACCGCGCTCCCCAGGAGCAAGTGTGGGGAAGGCGCCGCACGCCGCCTCCGGGGAAGAGAAGGAGCTGTTGGCCTTGGGGTCGGGAAAGCTTCAGGAAGCAGGATAGCCTGCTGTGCACGAACAGCTGGCCAGTGGCAAGACAAGTGTCACCCGCTCCCTGTGCGGAGAGATGGAAGCCTGGCTGCTAAGGAGACATGAGTGGACGACTAGGGCAGGGGCGCGTGCTCCACTCTGAGGAAGGAGTCTGGGCAGAAGGCAGGCCTGTCCTGTGCCTCTGGTCCCAAGGGGACAGCAACTCCTTGGCCACCTGTCCCAAGGGCAGACGGGCTTGCCCCCAGGTGCCATACCTGGAACTCGCAGAAACAACCCCATGGAGAAACGGGCAGTCAGATGCCCTCTTCCACCAATATGTGGCAGCGTTGTTCGTGGCAGGGGGTGTGCCGGGGAAGGAGTGGAGACAGTCCCCCACAGTTCCCCATCCAAGTGCACGGGCCGTGTGCACGGATCCTGTCGCCTCCTGTCTCCTGTAGTGAAGGCACTGGCCTAGACCCCGAGTCTGCCTGAGCGCCTGAGCAAAAGGCAAAGCCTTACCTAGGCCAGGAGATGGTCATAGGCATAGAGTGCCATGCTAGGCCACGCACGCTGCTGCAGGGTTGTGACTGTGTCTGCTTAGTTCGGCTTAGCAAGGTGAACCCTGGGCGCGAACTTGGAGCCCGGGAAAGCAAGGCCCAAGAGGCACCAGCTCTCCCACGGCTCTTCTTCCCTGCCGGGACAGAGCGAACGACCAAGCCTTGCTGAGGAAGCAGCAGAGAAGTGTGGTTTGAACAAGCTGAAAACCTCTGTGAAAGCATAGCAGTCGCTGGGAAATCAGAGTCGGTTCTGTGGGCTGCTTTTGTTGCTTGCCTTAGCCTAGTATTCAGAGCACGATGGGAGAAACCCGCATAGAGCAAAAGCCTCTTTCCCAGGGCATCCCCTCTGGGAAAGCACAGCATTCTTTGGGAAATCAGAGTCGGGTTTGTGGGATGCTGCCTGCTGCTTGCCGGAGCTAGTGTCCACAGCACAGTGTGATAAACCCGCATGGAGCGAAATCATCTTGGACTGGGCATCCCCTCTGCCTGAGAGAGAAGCGTGGTGGCACCTGTGGTAAGCCTTTAAGGAAAGGGACACGTCTGTCACTGTAGAGCGACAGAAGCCTGGCTGCTAAGGAGACACGAGGGGAAGATTAGGGCAGGGGAAAGGGCTCCACTCTGAGGAAGGAGTCTGGGCAGAAAGCCTTTGGGTTCAAGGAGACAGCAGCTCCTTGGCCACCTGTCCGTGGTGGAGACATGGGCTTGGCACCAGGCGCCTACCCTGAACTCGAGAAACAACTCCCAGAAAGAACTGGCCATCAGATGCCGTCTTCCTCTAGGATGTGGAAGCGGGGAGGAGGCACGGGGTTTAAGGGGAAGGGGAGGGGACAGTCCCCCAAAGCTCCCTATTCAGTGCAAAGGGCAGTGTGCAGGGATCCTGTCACCTTCCTTTCCTGTGGGGAAAGCACTGGCCTAGTCCGCGAGTCCTCCTGAGCGCCAGAGTAAAAGGCCACAAGCGATGCCTCCACCGGGAGAAGGTAGTGTGCATAGAGTGCCATACTAGGCTACGCACGCTACTGCACTGTTGTGGCTATATCTGCTTAGTTTGTCCTGGCAGGTTGAACCCAGGACGCGAACATGGAGCCCTGGAAAGCAAGGCCCAAGAGGCACCAGCTCTCCCGCAGCTCTTCTTCCCTGATGCGAATGAAGCCTTGCTAAGGAAGCAGCGGCGAAGTGATGTTTGCTCCAAGACAAAGCCTCTGCGAAAGCACAGCATTCGCTGAGAAGTGTTCTGCGGGCTGCTGCTGCTTGCCCGAGCCCAGTCTCGCGGTGGGAGAAACCCGCATACAGCGAAAGCCTCTTTGCCTGGGCATCTCCCCTGGGAAAGCACAGCATTCGTTGGGAAATCAGAGTTGGGTTTGGGGATGCTGCTGCTGCTTGCCTGAGCTATTCCCCGCAGCACGGTGGAAGACACCCGCATGTAGCGAAATACTCTTTGCCCTAGCATCCCTTCTGCCTGAGAGAGAATCGTGCTCGCACACGTCAGTCACCGCGCTCCCCAGGAGCAGGGTTGTGACTGTGTCTGCTAGTTCGGCTTAGCAAGGTGAACCACGGGGGCAAACTTGGAGTCCGGGAAAGCATGGCACAAGAGGCACCAGCTCTCCCACGGCTCTTCTTCCCGCCAGGACAGAGCGAACGACCAAAGCCTTGCTGTGGAAGCAGCAGCGAAGTGCGGTTTGCGCCAAGCTAAAAACTTCTGTGAAAGCATAGCAGTCAATGGGAAATCAGAGCCGGTTCTGTGGGCTGCTTTTGTTGCTTGCCTTAGCCTAGTATTCCCAGCACGATGGGAGAAACTCGCATAGAGGGAAAGCCTCTTTGCCAGGGCATCCCCTCTAAGAAAGCACAGCATTCTCTGGGAAATCAGAGTTGGGTTGGGGGATGCTGCTGATGCTTGCTTGAGCTAGTCTCCGCAGCACGGTGGAAGATACCCGCATGGAGCGAAATACTCTTTGCCCTAGCATCCCTTCTGCCTGAGAGAGAAGCATGGTCGCACACATCTGTCACCGCGCTCCCCAGGAGCAAGTGTGGGGAAGGCGCCGCACGCCGCCTCCGGGGAAGAGAAGGAGCTGTTGGCCTTGGGGTCGGGAAAGCTTCAGGAAGCAGGATAGCCTGCTGTGCACGAACAGCTGGCCAGTGGCAAGACAAGTGTCACCCGCTCCCTGTGCGGAGAGATGGAAGCCTGGCTGCTAAGGAGACATGAGTGGACGACTAGGGCAGGGGCGCGTGCTCCACTCTGAGGAAGGAGTCTGGGCAGAAGGCAGGCCTGTCCTGTGCCTCTGGTCCCAAGGGGACAGCAACTCCTTGGCCACCTGTCCCAAGGGCAGACGGGCTTGCCCCCAGGTGCCATACCTGGAACTCGCAGAAACAACCCCATGGAGAAACGGGCAGTCAGATGCCCTCTTCCACCAATATGTGGCAGCGTTGTTCGTGGCAGGGGGTGTGCCGGGGAAGGAGTGGAGACAGTCCCCCACAGTTCCCCATCCAAGTGCACGGGCCGTGTGCACGGATCCTGTCGCCTCCTGTCTCCTGTAGTGAAGGCACTGGCCTAGACCCCGAGTCTGCCTGAGCGCCTGAGCAAAAGGCAAAGCCTTACCTAGGCCAGGAGATGGTCATAGGCATAGAGTGCCATGCTAGGCCACGCACGCTGCTGCAGGGTTGTGACTGTGTCTGCTTAGTTCGGCTTAGCAAGGTGAACCCTGGGCGCGAACTTGGAGCCCGGGAAAGCAAGGCCCAAGAGGCACCAGCTCTCCCACGGCTCTTCTTCCCTGCCGGGACAGAGCGAACGACCAAGCCTTGCTGAGGAAGCAGCAGAGAAGTGTGGTTTGCGACAAGCTGAAAACCTCTGTGAAAGCATAGCAGTCGCTGGGAAATCAGAGTCGGTTCTGTGGGCTGCTTTTGTTGCTTGCCTTAGCCTAGTATTCACAGCACGATGGGAGAAACCCGCATAGAGCAAAAGCCTCTTTCCCAGGGCATCCCCTCTGGGAGAGCACAGCATTCTTTGGGAAATCAGAGTCGGGTTTGTGGGATGCTGCCTGCTGCTTGCCGGAGCTAGTGTCCACAGCACAGTGTGATAAACCCGCATGGAGCGAAATCATCTTGGACTGGGCATCCCCTCTGCCTGAGAGAGAAGCGTGGTGGCACCTGTGGTAAGCCTTTAAGGAAAGGGACACGTCTGTCACTGTAGAGCGACAGAAGCCTGGCTGCTAAGGAGACACGAGGGGAAGATTAGGGCAGGGGAAAGGGCTCCACTCTGAGGAAGGAGTCTGGGCAGAAAGCCTTTGGGTTCAAGGAGACAGCAGCTCCTTGGCCACCTGTCCGTGGTGGAGACATGGGCTTGGCACCAGGCGCCTACCCTGAACTCGAGAAACAACTCCCAGAAAGAACTGGCCATCAGATGCCGTCTTCCTCTAGGATGTGGAAGCGGGGAGGAGGCACGGGGTTTAAGGGGAAGGGGAGGGGACAGTCCCCCAAAGCTCCCTATTCAGTGCAAAGGGCAGTGTGCAGGGATCCTGTCACCTTCCTTTCCTGTGGGGAAAGCACTGGCCTAGTCCGCGAGTCCTCCTGAGCGCCAGAGTAAAAGGCCACAAGCGATGCCTCCACCGGGAGAAGGTAGTGTGCATAGAGTGCCATACTAGGCTACGCACGCTACTGCACTGTTGTGGCTATATCTGCTTAGTTTGTCCTGGCAGGTTGAACCCAGGACGCGAACATGGAGCCCTGGAAAGCAAGGCCCAAGAGGCACCAGCTCTCCCGCAGCTCTTCTTCCCTGATGCGAATGAAGCCTTGCTAAGGAAGCAGCGGCGAAGTGATGTTTGCTCCAAGACAAAGCCTCTGCGAAAGCACAGCATTCGCTGAGAAGTGTTCTGCGGGCTGCTGCTGCTTGCCCGAGCCCAGTCTCGCGGTGGGAGAAACCCGCATACAGCGAAAGCCTCTTTGCCTGGGCATCTCCCCTGGGAAAGCACAGCATTCGTTGGGAAATCAGAGTTGGGTTTGGGGATGCTGCTGCTGCTTGCCTGAGCTATTCCCCGCAGCACGGTGGAAGACACCCGCATGTAGCGAAATACTCTTTGCCCTAGCATCCCTTCTGCCTGAGAGAGAATCGTGCTCGCACACCTCAGTCACCGCGCTCCCCAGGAGCAGGGTTGTGACTGTGTCTGCTAGTTCGGCTTAGCAAGGTGAACCACGGGGGCAAACTTGGAGTCCGGGAAAGCATGGCACAAGAGGCACCAGCTCTCCCACGGCTCTTCTTCCCTGCCGGGACAGAGCGAACGACCAAAGCCTTGCTGTGGAAGCAGCAGCGAAGTGCGGTTTGCGCCAAGCTAAAAACTTCTGTGAAAGCATAGCAGTCAATGGGAAATCAGAGCCGGTTCTGTGGGCTGCTTTTGTTGCTTGCCTTAGCCTAGTATTCCCAGCACGATGGGAGAAACTCGCATAGAGGGAAAGCCTCTTTGCCAGGGCATCCCCTCTAAGAAAGCACAGCATTCTCTGGGAAATCAGAGTTGGGTTGGGGGATGCTGCTGATGCTTGCTTGAGCTAGTCTCCGCAGCACGGTGGAAGATACCCGCATGGAGCGAAATACTCTTTGCCCTAGCATCCCTTCTGCCTGAGAGAGAAGCATGGTCGCACACATCTGTCACCGCGCTCCCCAGGAGCAAGTGTGGGGAAGGCGCCGCACGCCGCCTCCGGGGAAGAGAAGGAGCTGTTGGCCTTGGGGTCGGGAAAGCTTCAGGAAGCAGGATAGCCTGCTGTGCACGAACAGCTGGCCAGTGGCAAGACAAGTGTCACCCGCTCCCTGTGCGGAGAGATGGAAGCCTGGCTGCTAAGGAGACATGAGGGGGCGACTAGGGCAGGGGCGCGTGCTCCACTCTGAGGAAGGAGTCTGGGCAGAAGGCAGGCCTGTCCTGTGCCTCTGGTCCCAAGGGGACAGCAACTCCTTGGCCACCTGTCCCAAGAGCAGACGGGCTTGCCCCCAGGTGCCATACCTGGAACTCGCAGAAACAACCCCATGGAGAAACGGGCAGTCAGATGCCCTCTTCCACCAATATGTGGCAGCGTTGTTCGTGGCAGGGGGTGTGCCGGGGAAGGAGTGGAGACAGTCCCCCACAGTTCCCCATCCAAGTGCACGGGCCGTGTGCACGGATCCTGTCGCCTCCTCTCTCCTGTAGTGAAGGCACTGGCCTAGACCCCGAGTCTGCCTGAGCGCCTGAGCAAAAGGCAAAGCCTTACCTAGGCCAGGAGATGGTCATAGGCATAGAGTGCCATGCTAGGCCACGCACGCTGCTGCAGGGTTGTGACTGTGTCTGCTTAGTTCGGCTTAGCAAGGTGAACCCTGGGCGCGAACTTGGAGCCCGGGAAAGCAAGGCCCAAGAGGCACCAGCTCTCCCACGGCTCTTCTTCCCTGCCGGGACAGAGCGAACGACCAAGCCTTGCTGAGGAAGCAGCAGAGAAGTGTGGTTTGCGACAAGCTGAAAACCTCTGTGAAAGCATAGCAGTCGCTGGGAAATCAGAGTCGGTTCTGTGGGCTGCTTTTGTTGCTTGCCTTAGCCTAGTATTCACAGCACGATGGGAGAAACCCGCATAGAGCAAAAGCCTCTTTCCCAGGGCATCCCCTCTGGGAAAGCACAGCATTCTTTGGGAAATCAGAGTCGGGTTTGTGGGATGCTGCCTGCTGCTTGCCGGAGCTAGTGTCCACAGCACAGTGTGATAAACCCGCATGGAGCGAAATCATCTTGGACTGGGCATCCCCTCTGCCTGAGAGAGAAGCGTGGTGGCACCTGTGGTAAGCCTTTAAGGAAAGGGACACGTCTGTCACGGCAGAGCGACGGAAGCCTGGCTGCTAAGGAGACACGAGGGGAAGATTAGGGCAGGGGAAAGGGCTCCACTCTGAGGAAGGAGTCTGGGCAGAAAGCCTTTGGGTTCAAGGAGACAGCAGCTCCTTGGACACCTGTCCGTGGTGGAGACATGGGCTTGGCACCAGGCGCCTACCCTGAACTCGAGAAACAACTCCCAGAAAGAACTGGCCATCAGATGCCGTCTTCCTCTAGGATGTGGAAGCGTGGAGGAGGCACCGGGTTTAAGGGGAAGGGGAGGGGACAGTCCCCCAAAGCTCCCTATTCAGTGCAAAGGGCAGTGTGCAGGGATCCTGTCACCTTCCTTTCCTGTGGGGAAAGCACTAGCCTAGTCCGCGAGTCCTCCTGAGCGCCAGAGTAAAAGGCCACAAGCGATGCCTCCACCGGGAGAAGGTAGTGTGCATAGAGTGCCATACTAGGCTACGCACGCTACTGCACTGTTGTGGCTATATCTGCTTAGTTCGTACTGGCAGGTTGAACCCAGGACGCAAACATGGAGCCCTGGAAAGCAAGGCCCAAGGGGCACCAGCTCTCCCGCAGCTCTTCTTCCCTGATGGGAATGAAGCCTTGCTAAGGAAGCAGCGGCGAAGTGATGTTTGCTCCAAGACAAAGCCTCTGCGAAAGCACAGCATTCGCTGAGATGTGTTCTGCGGGCTGTTGCTGCTTGCCCGAGCCCAGTCTCGTGGTGGGAGAAACCCGCATACAGCGAAAGCCTCTTTGCCTGGGCATCTCCCCTGGGAAAGCACAGCATTCGTTGGGAAATCAGAGTTGGGTTTGGGGATGCTGCTGCTGCTTGCCTGAGCTATTCCCCGCAGCACGGTGGAAGACACCTGCATGTAGCGAAATACTCTTTGCCCTAGCATCCCTTCTGCCTGAGAGAGAATCGTGGTCGCACACGTCAGTCACCGCGCTCCCCAGGAGCAGGGTTGTGACTGTGTCTGCTAGTTCGGCTTAGCAAGGTGAACCACGGGGGCAAACTTGGAGTCCGGGAAAGCATGGCACAAGAGGCACCAGCTCTCCCACGGCTCTTCTTCCCTGCCAGGACAGAGCGAACGACCAAAGCCTTGCTGTGGAAGCAGCAGCGAAGTGCGGTTTGCGCCAAGCTAAAAACTTCTGTGAAAGCATAGCAGTCAATGGGAAATCAGAGCCGGTTCTGTGGGCTGCTTTTGTTGCTTGCCTTAGCCTAGTATTCCCAGCACGATGGGAGAAACTCGCATAGAGGGAAAGCCTCTTTGCCAGGGCATCCCCTCTAAGAAAGCACAGCATTCTCTGGGAAATCAGAGTTGGGTTGGGGGATGCTGCTGATGCTTGCTTGAGCTAGTCTCCGCAGCACGGTGGAAGATACCCGCATGGAGCGAAATACTCTTTGCCCTAGCATCCCTTCTGCCTGAGAGAGAAGCATGGTCGCACACATCTGTCACCGCGCTCCCCAGGAGCAAGTGTGGGGAAGGCGCCGCACGCCGCCTCCGGGGAAGAGAAGGAGCTGTTGGCCTTGGGGTCGGGAAAGCTTCAGGAAGCAGGATAGCCTGCTGTGCACGAACAGCTGGCCAGTGGCAAGACAAGTGTCACCCGCTCCCTGTGCGGAGAGATGGAAGCCTGGCTGCTAAGGAGACATGAGTGGACGACTAGGGCAGGGGCGCGTGCTCCACTCTGAAAAAGGAGTCTGGGCAGAAGGCAGGCCTGTCCTGTGCCTCTGGTCCCAAGGGGACAGCAACTCCTTGGCCACCTGTCCCAAGGGCAGACGGGCTTGCCCCCAGGTGCCATACCTGGAACTCACAGAAACAACCCCATGGAGAAACGGGCAGTCAGATGCCCTCTTCCACCAATATGTGGCAGCGTTGTTCGTGGCAGGGGGTGTGCCGGGGAAGGAGTGGAGACAGTCCCCCACAGTTCCCCATCCAAGTGCACGGGCCGTGTGCACGGATCCTGTCGCCTCCTGTCTCCTGTAGTGAAGGCACTGGCCTAGACCCCGAGTCTGCCTGAGCGCCTGAGCAAAAGGCAAAGCCTTACCTAGGCCAGGAGATGGTCATAGGCATAGAGTGCCATGCTAGGCCACGCACGCTGCTGCAGGGTTGTGACTGTGTCTGCTTAGTTCGGCTTAGCAAGGTGAACCCTGGGCGCGAACTTGGAGCCCGGGAAAGCAAGGCCCAAGAGGCACCAGCTCTCCCACGGCTCTTCTTCCCTGCCGGGACAGAGCGAACGACCAAGCCTTGCTGAGGAAGCAGCAGAGAAGTGTGGTTTGCGACAAGCTGAAAACCTCTGTGAAAGCATAGCAGTCGCTGGGAAATCAGAGTCGGTTCTGTGGGCTGCTTTTGTTGCTTGCCTTAGCCTAGTATTCAGAGCACGATGGGAGAAACCCGCATAGAGCAAAAGCCTCTTTCCCAGGGCATCCCCTCTGGGAAAGCACAGCATTCTTTGGGAAATCAGAGTCGGGTTTGTGGGATGCTGCCTGCTGCTTGCCGGAGCTAGTGTCCACAGCACAGTGTGATAAACCCGCATGGAGCGAAATCATCTTGGACTGGGCATCCCCTCTGCCTGAGAGAGAAGCGTGGTGGCACCTGTGGTAAGCCTTTAAGGAAAGGGACACGTCTGTCACTGTAGAGCGACAGAAGCCTGGCTGCTAAGGAGACACGAGGGGAAGATTAGGGCAGGGGAAAGGGCTCCACTCTGAGGAAGGAGTCTGGGCAGAAAGCCTTTGGGTTCAAGGAGACAGCAGCTCCTTGGCCACCTGTCCGTGGTGGAGACATGGGCTTGGCACCAGGCGCCTACCCTGAACTCGAGAAACAACTCCCAGAAAGAACTGGCCATCAGATGCCGTCTTCCTCTAGGATGTGGAAGCGGGGAGGAGGCACGGGGTTTAAGGGGAAGGGGAGGGGACAGTCCCCCAAAGCTCCCTATTCAGTGCAAAGGGCAGTGTGCAGGGATCCTGTCACCTTCCTTTCCTGTGGGGAAAGCACTGGCCTAGTCCGCGAGTCCTCCTGAGCGCCAGAGTAAAAGGCCACAAGCGATGCCTCCACCGGGAGAAGGTAGTGTGCATAGAGTGCCATACTAGGCTACGCACGCTACTGCACTGTTGTGGCTATATCTGCTTAGTTTGTCCTGGCAGGTTGAACCCAGGACGCGAACATGGAGCCCTGGAAAGCAAGGCCCAAGAGGCACCAGCTCTCCCGCAGCTCTTCTTCCCTGATGCGAATGAAGCCTTGCTAAGGAAGCAGCGGCGAAGTGATGTTTGCTCCAAGACAAAGCCTCTGCGAAAGCACAGCATTCGCTGAGAAGTGTTCTGCGGGCTGCTGCTGCTTGCCCGAGCCCAGTCTCGCGGTGGGAGAAACCCGCATACAGCGAAAGCCTCTTTGCCTGGGCATCTCCCCTGGGAAAGCACAGCATTCGTTGGGAAATCAGAGTTGGGTTTGGGGATGCTGCTGCTGCTTGCCTGAGCTATTCCCCGCAGCACGGTGGAAGACACCCGCATGTAGCGAAATACTCTTTGCCCTAGCATCCCTTCTGCCTGAGAGAGAATCGTGCTCGCACACCTCAGTCACCGCGCTCCCCAGGAGCAGGGTTGTGACTGTGTCTGCTAGTTCGGCTTAGCAAGGTGAACCACGGGGGCAAACTTGGAGTCCGGGAAAGCATGGCACAAGAGGCACCAGCTCTCCCACGGCTCTTCTTCCCTGCCGGGACAGAGCGAACGACCAAAGCCTTGCTGTGGAAGCAGCAGCGAAGTGCGGTTTGCGCCAAGCTAAAAACTTCTGTGAAAGCATAGCAGTCAATGGGAAATCAGAGCCGGTTCTGTGGGCTGCTTTTGTTGCTTGCCTTAGCCTAGTATTCCCAGCACGATGGGAGAAACTCGCATAGAGGGAAAGCCTCTTTGCCAGGGCATCCCCTCTAAGAAAGCACAGCATTCTCTGGGAAATCAGAGTTGGGTTGGGGGATGCTGCTGATGCTTGCTTGAGCTAGTCTCCGCAGCACGGTGGAAGATACCCGCATGGAGCGAAATACTCTTTGCCCTAGCATCCCTTCTGCCTGAGAGAGAAGCATGGTCGCACACATCTGTCACCGCGCTCCCCAGGAGCAAGTGTGGGGAAGGCGCCGCACGCCGCCTCCGGGGAAGAGAAGGAGCTGTTGGCCTTGGGGTCGGGAAAGCTTCAGGAAGCAGGATAGCCTGCTGTGCACGAACAGCTGGCCAGTGGCAAGACAAGTGTCACCCGCTCCCTGTGCGGAGAGATGGAAGCCTGGCTGCTAAGGAGACATGAGGGGGCGACTAGGGCAGGGGCGCGTGCTCCACTCTGAGGAAGGAGTCTGGGCAGAAGGCAGGCCTGTCCTGTGCCTCTGGTCCCAAGGGGACAGCAACTCCTTGGCCACCTGTCCCAAGAGCAGACGGGCTTGCCCCCAGGTGCCATACCTGGAACTCGCAGAAACAACCCCATGGAGAAACGGGCAGTCAGATGCCCTCTTCCACCAATATGTGGCAGCGTTGTTCGTGGCAGGGGGTGTGCCGGGGAAGGAGTGGAGACAGTCCCCCACAGTTCCCCATCCAAGTGCACGGGCCGTGTGCACGGATCCTGTCGCCTCCTCTCTCCTGTAGTGAAGGCACTGGCCTAGACCCCGAGTCTGCCTGAGCGCCTGAGCAAAAGGCAAAGCCTTACCTAGGCCAGGAGATGGTCATAGGCATAGAGTGCCATGCTAGGCCACGCACGCTGCTGCAGGGTTGTGACTGTGTCTGCTTAGTTCGGCTTAGCAAGGTGAACCCTGGGCGCGAACTTGGAGCCCGGGAAAGCAAGGCCCAAGAGGCACCAGCTCTCCCACGGCTCTTCTTCCCTGCCGGGACAGAGCGAACGACCAAGCCTTGCTGAGGAAGCAGCAGAGAAGTGTGGTTTGCGACAAGCTGAAAACCTCTGTGAAAGCATAGCAGTCGCTGGGAAATCAGAGTCGGTTCTGTGGGCTGCTTTTGTTGCTTGCCTTAGCCTAGTATTCACAGCACGATGGGAGAAACCCGCATAGAGCAAAAGCCTCTTTCCCAGGGCATCCCCTCTGGGAAAGCACAGCATTCTTTGGGAAATCAGAGTCGGGTTTGTGGGATGCTGCCTGCTGCTTGCCGGAGCTAGTGTCCACAGCACAGTGTGATAAACCCGCATGGAGCGAAATCATCTTGGACTGGGCATCCCCTCTGCCTGAGAGAGAAGCGTGGTGGCACCTGTGGTAAGCCTTTAAGGAAAGGGACACGTCTGTCACGGCAGAGCGACGGAAGCCTGGCTGCTAAGGAGACACGAGGGGAAGATTAGGGCAGGGGAAAGGGCTCCACTCTGAGGAAGGAGTCTGGGCAGAAAGCCTTTGGGTTCAAGGAGACAGCAGCTCCTTGGACACCTGTCCGTGGTGGAGACATGGGCTTGGCACCAGGCGCCTACCCTGAACTCGAGAAACAACTCCCAGAAAGAACTGGCCATCAGATGCCGTCTTCCTCTAGGATGTGGAAGCGTGGAGGAGGCACCGGGTTTAAGGGGAAGGGGAGGGGACAGTCCCCCAAAGCTCCCTATTCAGTGCAAAGGGCAGTGTGCAGGGATCCTGTCACCTTCCTTTCCTGTGGGGAAAGCACTAGCCTAGTCCGCGAGTCCTCCTGAGCGCCAGAGTAAAAGGCCACAAGCGATGCCTCCACCGGGAGAAGGTAGTGTGCATAGAGTGCCATACTAGGCTACGCACGCTACTGCACTGTTGTGGCTATATCTGCTTAGTTCGTACTGGCAGGTTGAACCCAGGACGCAAACATGGAGCCCTGGAAAGCAAGGCCCAAGGGGCACCAGCTCTCCCGCAGCTCTTCTTCCCTGATGGGAATGAAGCCTTGCTAAGGAAGCAGCGGCGAAGTGATGTTTGCTCCAAGACAAAGCCTCTGCGAAAGCACAGCATTCGCTGAGATGTGTTCTGCGGGCTGTTGCTGCTTGCCCGAGCCCAGTCTCGTGGTGGGAGAAACCCGCATACAGCGAAAGCCTCTTTGCCTGGGCATCTCCCCTGGGAAAGCACAGCATTCGTTGGGAAATCAGAGTTGGGTTTGGGGATGCTGCTGCTGCTTGCCTGAGCTATTCCCCGCAGCACGGTGGAAGACACCCGCATGTAGCGAAATACTCTTTGCCCTAGCATCCCTTCTGCCTGAGAGAGAATCGTGGTCGCACACGTCAGTCACCGCGCTCCCCAGGAGCAGGGTTGTGACTGTGTCTGCTAGTTCGGCTTAGCAAGGTGAACCACGGGGGCAAACTTGGAGTCCGGGAAAGCATGGCACAAGAGGCACCAGCTCTCCCACGGCTCTTCTTCCCTGCCAGGACAGAGCGAACGACCAAAGCCTTGCTGTGGAAGCAGCAGCGAAGTGCGGTTTGCGCCAAGCTAAAAACTTCTGTGAAAGCATAGCAGTCAATGGGAAATCAGAGCCGGTTCTGTGGGCTGCTTTTGTTGCTTGCCTTAGCCTAGTATTCCCAGCACGATGGGAGAAACTCGCATAGAGGGAAAGCCTCTTTGCCAGGGCATCCCCTCTAAGAGCTTGAGCTAGTCTCCGCAGCACGGTGGAAGATACCCGCATGGAGCGAAATACTCTTTGCCCTAGCATCCCTTCTGCCTGAGAGAGAAGCATGGTCGCACACATCTGTCACCGCGCTCCCCAGGAGCAAGTGTGGGGAAGGCGCCGCACGCCGCCTCCGGGGAAGAGAAGGAGCTGTTGGCCTTGGGGTCGGGAAAGCTTCAGGAAGCAGGATAGCCTGCTGTGCACGAACAGCTGGCCAGTGGCAAGACAAGTGTCACCCGCTCCCTGTGCGGAGAGATGGAAGCCTGGCTGCTAAGGAGACATGAGTGGACGACTAGGGCAGGGGCGCGTGCTCCACTCTGAAAAAGGAGTCTGGGCAGAAGGCAGGCCTGTCCTGTGCCTCTGGTCCCAAGGGGACAGCAACTCCTTGGCCACCTGTCCCAAGGGCAGACGGGCTTGCCCCCAGGTGCCATACCTGGAACTCACAGAAACAACCCCATGGAGAAACGGGCAGTCAGATGCCCTCTTCCACCAATATGTGGCAGCGTTGTTCGTGGCAGGGGGTGTGCCGGGGAAGGAGTGGAGACAGTCCCCCACAGTTCCCCATCCAAGTGCACGGGCCGTGTGCACGGATCCTGTCGCCTCCTGTCTCCTGTAGTGAAGGCACTGGCCTAGACCCCGAGTCTGCCTGAGCGCCTGAGCAAAAGGCAAAGCCTTACCTAGGCCAGGAGATGGTCATAGGCATAGAGTGCCATGCTAGGCCACGCACGCTGCTGCAGGGTTGTGACTGTGTCTGCTTAGTTCGGCTTAGCAAGGTGAACCCTGGGCGCGAACTTGGAGCCCGGGAAAGCAAGGCCCAAGAGGCACCAGCTCTCCCACGGCTCTTCTTCCCTGCCGGGACAGAGCGAACGACCAAGCCTTGCTGAGGAAGCAGCAGAGAAGTGTGGTTTGCGACAAGCTGAAAACCTCTGTGAAAGCATAGCAGTCGCTGGGAAATCAGAGTCGGTTCTGTGGGCTGCTTTTGTTGCTTGCCTTAGCCTAGTATTCAGAGCACGATGGGAGAAACCCGCATAGAGCAAAAGCCTCTTTCCCAGGGCATCCCCTCTGGGAAAGCACAGCATTCTTTGGGAAATCAGAGTCGGGTTTGTGGGATGCTGCCTGCTGCTTGCCGGAGCTAGTGTCCACAGCACAGTGTGATAAACCCGCATGGAGCGAAATCATCTTGGACTGGGCATCCCCTCTGCCTGAGAGAGAAGCGTGGTGGCACCTGTGGTAAGCCTTTAAGGAAAGGGACACGTCTGTCACGGCAGAGCGACAGAAGCCTGGCTGCTAAGGAGACACGAGGGGAAGATTAGGGCAGGGGAAAGGGCTCCACTCTGAGGAAGGAGTCTGGGCAGAAAGCCTTTGGGTTCAAGGAGACAGCAGCTCCTTGGCCACCTGTCCGTGGTGGAGACATGGGCTTGGCACCAGGCGCCTACCCTGAACTCGAGAAACAACTCCCAGAAAGAACTGGCCATCAGATGCCGTCTTCCTCTAGGATGTGGAAGCGGGGAGGAGGCACGGGGTTTAAGGGGAAGGGGAGGGGACAGTCCCCCAAAGCTCCCTATTCAGTGCAAAGGGCAGTGTGCAGGGGTCCTGTCACCTTCCTTTCCTGTGGGGAAAGCACTGGCCTAGTCCGCGAGTCCTCCTGAGCGCCAGAGTAAAAGGCCACAAGCGATGCCTCCACCGGGAGAAGGTAGTGTGCATAGAGTGCCATACTAGGCTACGCACGCTACTGCACTGTTGTGGCTATATCTGCTTAGTTTGTCCTGGCAGGTTGAACCCAGGACGCGAACATGGAGCCCTGGAAAGCAAGGCCCAAGAGGCACCAGCTCTCCCGCAGCTCTTCTTCCCTGATGCGAATGAAGCCTTGCTAAGGAAGCAGCGGCGAAGTGATGTTTGCTCCAAGACAAAGCCTCTGCGAAAGCACAGCATTCGCTGAGAAGTGTTCTGCGGGCTGCTGCTGCTTGCCCGAGCCCAGTCTCGCGGTGGGAGAAACCCGCATACAGCGAAAGCCTCTTTGCCTGGGCATCTCCCCTGGGAAAGCACAGCATTCGTTGGGAAATCAGAGTTGGGTTTGGGGATGCTGCTGCTGCTTGCCTGAGCTATTCCCCGCAGCACGGTGGAAGACACCCGCATGTAGCGAAATACTCTTTGCCCTAGCATCACTTCTGCCTGAGAGAGAATCGTGGTCGCACACGTCAGTCACCGCGCTCCCCAGGAGCAGGGTTGTGACTGTGTCTGCTAGTTCGGCTTAGCAAGGTGAACCACGGGGGCAAACTTGGAGTCCGGGAAAGCATGGCACAAGAGGCACCAGCTCTCCCACGGCTCTTCTTCCCTGCCGGGACAGAGCGAACGACCAAAGCCTTGCTGTGGAAGCAGCAGCGAAGTGCGGTTTGCGCCAAGCTAAAAACTTCTGTGAAAGCATAGCAGTCAATGGGAAATCAGAGCAGGTTCTGTGGGCTGCTTTTGTTGCTTGCCTTAGCCTAGTATTCCCAGCACGATGGGAGAAACTCGCATAGAGGGAAAGCCTCTTTGCCAGGGCATCCCCTCTAAGAAAGCACAGCATTCTCTGGGAAATCAGAGTTGGGTTGGGGGATGCTGCTGATGCTTGCTTGAGCTAGTCTCCGCAGCACGGTGGAAGATACCCGCATGGAGCGAAATACTCTTTGCCCTAGCATCCCTTCTGCCTGAGAGAGAAGCATGGTCGCACACATCTGTCACCGCGCTCCCCAGGAGCAAGTGTGGGGAAGGCGCCGCACGCCGCCTCCGGGGAAGAGAAGGAGCTGTTGGCCTTGGGGTCGGGAAAGCTTCAGGAAGCAGGATAGCCTGCTGTGCACGAACAGCTGGCCAGTGGCAAGACAAGTGTCACCCGCTCCCTGTGCGGAGAGATGGAAGCCTGGCTGCTAAGGAGACATGAGTGGGCGACTAGGGCAGGGGCGCGTGCTCCACTCTGAGGAAGGAGTCTGGGCAGAAGGCAGGCCTGTCCTGTGCCTCTGGTCCCAAGGGGACAGCAACTCCTTGGCCACCTGTCCCAAGGGCAGACGGGCTTGCCCCCAGGTGCCATACCTGGAACTCGCAGAAACAACCCCATGGAGAAACGGGCAGTCAGATGCCCTCTTCCACCAATATGTGGCAGCGTTGTTCGTGGCAGGGGGTGTGCCGGGGAAGGAGTGGAGACAGTCCCCCACAGTTCCCCATCCAAGTGCACGGGCCGTGTGCACGGATCCTGTCGCCTCCTCTCTCCTGTAGTGAAGGCACTGGCCTAGACCCCGAGTCTGCCTGAGCGCCTGAGCAAAAGGCAAAGCCTTACCTAGGCCAGGAGATGGTCATAGGCATAGAGTGCCATGCTAGGCCACGCACGCTGCTGCAGGGTTGTGACTGTGTCTGCTTAGTTCGGCTTAGCAAGGTGAACCCTGGGCGCGAACTTGGAGCCCGGGAAAGCAAGGCCCAAGAGGCACCAGCTCTCCCACGGCTCTTCTTCCCTGCCGGGACAGAGCGAACGACCAAAGCCTTGCTGAGGAAGCAGCAGAGAAGTGTGGTTTGCGACAAGCTGAAAACCTCTGTAAAGCATAGCAGTCGCTGGGAAATCAGAGTCGGTTCTGTGGGCTGCTTTTGTTGCTTGCCTTAGCCTAGTATTCACAGCACGATGGGAGAAACCCGCATAGAGCAAAAGCCTCTTTCCCAGGGCATCCCCTCTGGGAAAGCACAGCATTCTTTGGGAAATCAGAGTCGGGTTTGTGGGATGCTGCCTGCTGCTTGCCGGAGCTAGTGTCCACAGCACAGTGTGATAAACCCGCATGGAGCGAAATCATCTTGGACTGGGCATCCCCTCTGCCTGAGAGAGAAGCGTGGTGGCACCTGTGGTAAGCCTTTAAGGAAAGGGACACGTCTGTCACGGCAGAGCGACGGAAGCCTGGCTGCTAAGGAGACATGAGGGGAAGATTAGGGCAGGGGAAAGGGCTCCACTCTGAGGAAGGAGTCTGGGCAGAAAGCCTTTGGGTTCAAGGAGACAGCAGCTCCTTGGACACCTGTCCGTGGTGGAGACATGGGCTTGGCACCAGGCGCCTACCCTGAACTCGAGAAACAACTCCCAGAAAGAACTGGCCATCAGATGCCGTCTTCCTCTAGGATGTGGAAGCGGGGAGGAGGCACGGGGTTTAAGGGGAAGGGGAGGGGACAGTCCCCCAAAGCTCCCTATTCAGTGCAAAGGGCAGTGTGCAGGGATCCTGTCACCTTCCTTTCCTGTGGGGAAAGCACTGGCCTCGTCCGCGAGTCCTCCTGAGCGCCAGAGTAAAAGGCCACAAGCGATGCCTCCACCGGGAGAAGGTAGTGTGCATAGAGTGCCATACTAGGCTACGCACGCTACTGCACTGTTATGGCTATATCTGCTTAGTTCGTCCTGGCATGTTGAACCCAGGACGCAAACATGGAGCCCTGGAATGCAAGGCCCAAGAGGCACCAGCTCTCCCGCAGCTCTTCTTCCCTGATGCGAATGAAGCCTTGCTAAGGAAGCAACGGCGAAGTGAGGTTTGCTCCAAGACAAAGCCTCTGCGAAAGCACAGCATTCGCTGAGAAGTGTTCTGCGGGCTGCTGCTGCTTGCCCGAGCCCAATCTCGCGGTGGGAGAAACCCGCATACAGCGAAAGCCTCTTTGCCTGGGCATCTCCCCTGGGAAAGCACAGCATTCGTTGGGAAATCAGAGTTGGGTTTGGGGATGCTGCTGCTGCTTGCCTGAGCTATTCCCCGCAGCACGGTGGAAGACACCCGCATGTAGCGAAATACTCTTTGCCCTAGCATCCCTTCTGCCTGAGAGAGAATCGTGCTCGCACACCTCAGTCACCGCGCTCCCCAGGAGCAGGGTTGTGACTGTGTCTGCTAGTTCGGCTTAGCAAGGTGAACCACGGGGGCAAACTTGGAGTCCGGGAAAGCATGGCACAAGAGGCACCAGCTCTCCCACGGCTCTTCTTCCCTGCCGGGACAGAGCGAACGACCAAAGCCTTGCTGTGGAAGCAGCAGCGAAGTGCGGTTTGCGCCAAGCTAAAAACTTCTGTGAAAGCATAGCAGTCAATGGGAAATCAGAGCCGGTTCTGTGGGCTGCTTTTGTTGCTTGCCTTAGCCTAGTATTCCCAGCACGATGGGAGAAACTCGCATAGAGGGAAAGCCTCTTTGCCAGGGCATCCCCTCTAAGAAAGCACAGCATTCTCTGGGAAATCAGAGTTGGGTTGGGGGATGCTGCTGATGCTTGCTTGAGCTAGTCTCCGCAGCACGGTGGAAGATACCCGCATGGAGCGAAATACTCTTTGCCCTAGCATCCCTTCTGCCTGAGAGAGAAGCATGGTCGCACACATCTGTCACCGCGCTCCCCAGGAGCAAGTGTGGGGAAGGCGCCGCACGCCGCCTCCGGGGAAGAGAAGGAGCTGTTGGCCTTGGGGTCGGGAAAGCTTCAGGAAGCAGGATAGCCTGCTGTGCACGAATAGCTGGCCAGTGGCAAGACAAGTGTCACCCGCTCCCTGTGCGGAGAGATGGAAGCCTGGCTGCTAAGGAGACATGAGTGGGCGACTAGGGCAGGGGCGCGTGCTCCACTCTGAGGAAGGAGTCTGGGCAGAAGGCAGGCCTGTCCTGTGCCTCTGGTCCCAAGGGGACAGCAACTCCTTGGCCACCTGTCCCAAGGGCAGACGGGCTTGCCCCCAGGTGCCATACCTGGAACTCGCAGAAACAACCCCATGGAGAAACGGGCAGTCAGATGCCCTCTTCCACCAATATGTGGCAGCGTTGTTCGTGGCAGGGGGTGTGCCGGGGAAGGAGTGGAGACAGTCCCCCACAGTTCCCCATCCAAGTGCACGGGCCGTGTGCACGGATCCTGTCGCCTCCTGTCTCCTGTAGTGAAGGCACTGGCCTAGACCCCGAGTCTGCCTGAGCGCCTGAGCAAAAGGCAAAGCCTTACCTAGGCCAGGAGATGGTCATAGGCATAGAGTGCCATGCTAGGCCACGCACGCTGCTGCAGGGTTGTGACTGTGTCTGCTTAGTTCGGCTTAGCAAGGTGAACCCTGGGCGCGAACTTGGAGCCCGGGAAAGCAAGGCCCAAGAGGCACCAGCTCTCCCACGGCTCTTCTTCCCTGCCGGGACAGAGCGAACGACCAAGCCTTGCTGAGGAAGCAGCAGAGAAGTGTGGTTTGCGACAAGCTGAAAACCTCTGTGAAAGCATAGCAGTCGCTGGGAAATCAGAGTCGGTTCTGTGGGCTGCTTTTGTTGCTTGCCTTAGCCTAGTATTCACAGCACGATGGGAGAAACCCGCATAGAGCAAAAGCCTCTTTCCCAGGGCATCCCCTCTGGGAAAGCACAGCATTCTTTGGGAAATCAGAGTCGGGTTTGTGGGATGCTGCCTGCTGCTTTCCGGAGCTAGTGTCCACAGCACAGTGTGATAAACCCGCATGGAGCGAAATCATCTTGGACTGGGCATCCCCTCTGCCTGAGAGAGAAGCGTGGTGGCACCTGTGGTAAGCCTTTAAGGAAAGGGACACGTCTGTCACTGCAGAGCGACGGAAGCCTGGCTGCTAAGGAGACACGAGGGGAAGATTAGGGCAGGGGAAAGGGCTCCACTCTGAGGAAGGAGTCTGGGCAGAAAGCCTTTGGGTTCAAGGAGACAGCAGCTCCTTGGACACCTGTCCGTGGTGGAGACATGGGCTTGGCACCAGGCGCCTACCCTGAACTCGAGAAACAACTCCCAGAAAGAACTGGCCATCAGATGCCGTATTCCTCTAGGATGTGGAAGCGGGAAGGAGGCACGGGGTTTAAGGGGAAGGGGAGGGGACAGTCCCCCAAAGCTCCCTATTCAGTGCAAAGGGCAGTGTGCAGGGATCCTGTCACCTTCCTTTCCTGTGGGGAAAGCACTGGCCTCGTCCGCGAGTCCTCCTGAGCGCCATAGTAAAAGGCCACAAGCGATGCCTCCACCGGGAGAAGGTAGTGTGCATAGAGTGCCATACTAGGCTACGCACGCTACTGCACTGTTGTGGCTATATCTGCTTAGTTTGTCCTGGCAGGTTGAACCCAGGACGCGAACATGGAGCCCTGGAAAGCAAGGCCCAAGAGGCACCAGCTCTCCCGCAGCTCTTCTTCCCTGATGCGAATGAAGCCTTGCTAAGGAAGCAGCGGCGAAGTGATGTTTGCTCCAAGACAAAGCCTCTGCGAAAGCACAGCATTCGCTGAGAAGTGTTCTGCGGGCTGCTGCTGCTTGCCCGAGCCCAGTCTCGCGGTGGGAGAAACCCGCATACAGCGAAAGCCTCTTTGCCTGGGCATCTCCCCTGGGAAAGCACAGCATTCGTTGGGAAATCAGAGTTGGGTTTGGGGATGCTGCTGCTGCTTGCCTGAGCTATTCCCCGCAGCACGGTGGAAGACACCCGCATGTAGCGAAATACTCTTTGCCCTAGCATCCCTTCTGCCTGAGAGAGAATCGTGGTCGCACACGTCAGTCACCGCGCTCCCCAGGAGCAGGGTTGTGACTGTGTCTGCTAGTTCGGCTTAGCAAGGTGAACCACGGGGGCAAACTTGGAGTCCGGGAAAGCATGGCACAAGAGGCACCAGCTCTCCCACGGCTCTTCTTCCCTGCCGGGACAGAGCGAAGGACCAAAGCCTTGCTGTGGAAGCAGCAGCGAAGTGCGGTTTGCGCCAAGCTAAAAACTTCTGTGAAAGCATAGCAGTCAATGGGAAATCAGAGCCGGTTCTGTGGGCTGCTTTTGTTGCTTGCCTTAGCCTAGTATTCCCAGCACGATGGGAGAAACTCGCATAGAGGGAAAGCCTCTTTGCCAGGGCATCCCCTCTAAGAAATCACAGCATTCTCTGGGAAATCAGAGTTGGGTTTGGGGATGATGCTGATGCTTGCTTGAGCTAGTCTCCGCAGCACGGTGGAAGATACCCGCATGGAGCGAAATACTCTTTGCCCTAGCATCCCTTCTGCCTGAGAGAGAAGCATGGTCGCACACATCTGTCACCGCGCTCCCCAGGAGCAAGTGTGGGGAAGGCGCCGCACGCCGCCTCCGGGGAAGAGAAGGAGCTGTTGGCCTTGGGGTCGGGAAAGCTTCAGGAAGCAGGATAGCCTGCTGTGCACGAACAGCTGGCCAGTGGCAAGACAAGTGTCACCCGCTCCCTGTGCGGAGAGATGGAAGCCTGGCTGCTAAGGAGACATGAGTGGGCGACTAGGGCAGGGGCGCGTGCTCCACTCTGAGGAAGGAGTCTGGGCAGAAGGCAGGCCTGTCCTGTGCCTCTGGTCCCAAGGGGACAGCAACTCCTTGGCCACCTGTCCCAAGGGCAGACGGGCTTGCCCCCAGGTGCCATACCTGGAACTCGCAGAAACAACCCCATGGAGAAACGGGCAGTCAGATGCCCTCTTCCACCAATATGTGGCAGCGTTGTTCGTGGCAGGGGGTGTGCCGGGGAAGGAGTGGAGACAGTCCCCCACAGTTCCCCATCCAAGTGCACGGGCCGTGTGCACGGATCCTGTCGCCTCCTCTCTCCTGTAGTGAAGGCACTGGCCTAGACCCCGAGTCTGCCTGAGCGCCTGACCAAAAGGTAAAGCCTTACCTAGGCCAGGAGATGGTCATAGGCATAGAGTGCCATGCTAGGCCACGCACGCTGCTGCAGGGTTGTGACTGTGTCTGCTTAGTTCGGCTTAGCAAGGTGAACCCTGGGCGCGAACTTGGAGCCCGGGAAAGCAAGGCCCAAGAGGCACCAGATCTCCCACGGCTCTTCTTCCCTGCCGGGACAGAGCGAACGACCAAAGCCTTGCTGAGGAAGCAGCAGAGAAGTGTGGTTTGTGACAAGCTGAAAACCTCTGTGAAAGCATAGCAGTCGCTGGGAAATCAGAGTCGGTTCTGTGGGCTGCTTTTGTTGCTTGCCTTAGCCTAGTATTCACAGCACGATGGGAGAAACCCGCATAGAGCAAAAGCCTCTTTCCCAGGGCATCCCCTCTGGGAAAGCACAGCATTCTTTGGGAAATCAGAGTCGGGTTTGTGGGATGCTGCCTGCTGCTTGCCGGAGCTAGTGTCCACAGCACAGTGTGATAAACCCGCATGGAGCGAAATCATCTTGGACTGGGCATCCCCTCTGCCTGAGAGAGAAGCGTGGTGGCACCTGTGGTAAGCCTTTAAGGAAAGGGACACGTCTGTCACTGCAGAGCGACGGAAGCCTGGCTGCTAAGGAGACACGAGGGGAAGATTAGGGCAGGGGAAAGGGCTCCACTCTGAGGAAGGAGTCTGGGCAGAAAGCCTTTGGGTTCAAGGAGACAGCAGCTCCTTGGCCACCTGTCCGTGGTGGAGACATGGGCTTGGCACCAGGCGCCTACCCTGAACTCGAGAAACAACTCCCAGAAAGAACTGGCCATCAGATGCCGAATTCCTCTAGGATGTGGAAGCGGGGAGGAGGCACGGGGTTTAAGGGGAAGGGGAGGGGACAGTCCCCCAAAGCTCCCTATTCAGTGCAAAGGGCAGTGTGCAGGGATCCTGTCACCTTCCTTTCCTGTGGGGAAAGCACTGGCCTAGTCCGCGAGTCCTCCTGAGCGCCAGAGTAAAAGGCCACAAGCGATGCCTCCACCGGGAGAAGGTAGTGTGCATAGAGTGCCATACTAGGCTACGCACGCTACTGCACTGTTGTGGCTATATCTGCTTAGTTTGTCCTGGCAGGTTGAACCCAGGACGCGAACATGGAGCCCTGGAAAGCAAGGCCCAAGAGGCACCAGCTCTCCCGCAGCTCTTCTTCCCTGATGCGAATGAAGCCTTGCTAAGGAAGCAGCGGCGAAGTGATGTTTGCTCCAAGACAAAGCCTCTGCGAAAGCACAGCATTCGCTGAGAAGTGTTCTGCGGGCTGCTGCTGCTTGCCCGAGCCCAGTCTCGCGGTGGGAGAAACCCGCATACAGCGAAAGCCTCTTTGCCTGGGCATCTCCCCTGGGAAAGCACAGCATTCGTTGGGAAATCAGAGTTGGGTTTGGGGATGCTGCTGCTGCTTGCCTGAGCTATTCCCCGCAGCACGGTGGAAGACACCCGCATGTAGCGAAATACTCTTTGCCCTAGCATCCCTTCTGCCTGAGAGAGAATCGTGGTCGCACACGTCAGTCACCGCGCTCCCCAGGAGCAGGGTTGTGACTGTGTCTGCTAGTTCGGCTTAGCAAGGTGAACCACGGGGGCAAACTTGGAGTCCGGGAAAGCATGGCACAAGAGGCACCAGCTCTCCCACGGCTCTTCTTCCCTGCCGGGACAGAGCGAACGACCAAAGCCTTGCTGTGGAAGCAGCAGCGAAGTGCGGTTTGCGCCAAGCTAAAAACTTCTGTGAAAGCATAGCAGTCAATGGGAAATCAGAGCAGGTTCTATGGGCTGCTTTTGTTGCTTGCCTTAGCCTAGTATTCCCAGCACGATGGGAGAAACTCGCATAGAGGGAAAGCCTCTTTGCCAGGGCATCCCCTCTAAGAAAGCACAGCATTCTCTGGGAAATCAGAGTTGGGTTGGGGGATGCTGCTGATGCTTGCTTGAGCTAGTCTCCGCAGCACGGTGGAAGATACCCGCATGGAGCGAAATACTCTTTGCCCTAGCATCCCTTCTGCCTGAGAGAGAAGCATGGTCGCACACATCTGTCACCGCGCTCCCCAGGAGCAAGTGTGGGGAAGGCGCCGCACGCCGCCTCCGGGGAAGAGAAGGAGCTGTTGGCCTTGGGGTCGGGAAAGCTTCAGGAAGCAGGATAGCCTGCTGTGCACGAACAGCTGGCCAGTGGCAAGACAAGTGTCACCCGCTCCCTGTGCGGAGAGATGGAAGCCTGGCTGCTAAGGAGACATGAGTGGGCGACTAGGGCAGGGGCGCGTGCTCCACTCTGAGGAAGGAGTCTGGGCAGAAGGCAGGCCTGTCCTGTGCCTCTGGTCCCAAGGGGACAGCAACTCCTTGGCCACCTGTCCCAAGGGCAGACGGGCTTGCCCCCAGGTGCCATACCTGGAACTCGCAGAAACAACCCCATGGAGAAACGGGCAGTCAGATGCCCTCTTCCACCAATATGTGGCAGCGTTGTTCGTGGCAGGGGGTGTGCCGGGGAAGGAGTGGAGACAGTCCCCCACAGTTCCCCATCCAAGTGCACGGGCCGTGTGCACGGATCCTGTCGCCTCCTGTCTCCTGTAGTGAAGGCACTGGCCTAGACCCCGAGTCTGCCTGAGCGCCTGAGCAAAAGGCAAAGCCTTACCTAGGCCAGGAGATGGTCATAGGCATAGAGTGCCATGCTAGGCCACGCACGCTGCTGCAGGGTTGTGACTGTGTCTGCTTAGTTCGGCTTAGCAAGGTGAACCCTGGGCGCGAACTTGGAGCCCGGGAAAGCAAGGCCCAAGAGGCACCAGCTCTCCCACGGCTCTTCTTCCCTGCCGGGACAGAGCGAACGACCAAAGCCTTGCTGAGGAAGCAGCAGAGAAGTGTGGTTTGTGACAAGCTGAAAACCTCTGTGAAAGCATAGCAGTCGCTGGGAAATCAGAGTCGGTTCTGTGGGCTGCTTTTGTTGCTTGCCTTAGCCTAGTATTCAGAGCACGATGGGAGAAACCCGCATAGAGCAAAAGCCTCTTTCCCAGGGCATCCCCTCTGGGAAAGCACAGCATTCTTTGGGAAATCAGAGTCGGGTTTGTGGGATGCTGCCTGCTGCTTGCCGGAGCTAGTGTCCACAGCACAGTGTGATAAACCCGCATGGAGCGAAATCATCTTGGACTGGGCATCCCCTCTGCCTGAGAGAGAAGCGTGGTGGCACCTGTGGTAAGCCTTTAAGGAAAGGGACACGTCTGTCACTGCAGAGCGACGGAAGCCTGGCTGCTAAGGAGACACGAGGGGAAGATTAGGGCAGGGGAAAGGGCTCCACTCTGAGGAAGGAGTCTGGGCAGAAAGCCTTTGGGTTCAAGGAGACAGCAGCTCCTTGGCCACCTGTCCGTGGTGGAGACATGGGCTTGGCACCAGGCGCCTACCCTGAACTCGAGAAACAACTCCCAGAAAGAACTGGCCATCAGATGCCGTCTTCCTCTAGGATGTGGAAGCGGGGAGGAGGCACGGGGTTTAAGGGGAAGGGGAGGGGACAGTCCCCCAAAGCTCCCTATTCAGTGCAAAGGGCAGTGTGCAGGGATCCTGTCACCTTCCTTTCCTGTGGGGAAAGCACTGGCCTAGTCCGCGAGTCCTCCTGAGCGCCAGAGTAAAAGGCCACAAGCGATGCCTCCACCGGGAGAAGGTAGTGTGCATAGAGTGCCATACTAGGCTACGCACGCTACTGCACTGTTGTGGCTATATCTGCTTAGTTTGTCCTGGCAGGTTGAACCCAGGACGCGAACATGGAGCCCTGGAAAGCAAGGCCCAAGAGGCACCAGCTCTCCCGCAGCTCTTCTTCCCTGATGCGAATGAAGCCTTGCTAAGGAAGCAGCGGCGAAGTGATGTTTGCTCCAAGACAAAGCCTCTGCGAAAGCACAGCATTCGCTGAGAAGTGTTCTGCGGGCTGCTGCTGCTTGCCCGAGCCCAGTCTCGCGGTGGGAGAAACCCGCATACAGCGAAAGCCTCTTTGCCTGGGCATCTCCCCTGGGAAAGCACAGCATTCGTTGGGAAATCAGAGTTGGGTTTGGGGATGCTGCTGCTGCTTGCCTGAGCTATTCCCCGCAGCACGGTGGAAGACACCCGCATGTAGCGAAATACTCTTTGCCCTAGCATCCCTTCTGCCTGAGAGAGAATCGTGGTCGCACACGTCAGTCACCGCGCTCCCCAGGAGCAGGGTTGTGACTGTGTCTGCTAGTTCGGCTTAGCAAGGTGAACCACGGGGGCAAACTTGGAGTCCGGGAAAGCATGGCACAAGAGGCACCAGCTCTCCCACGGCTCTTCTTCCCTGCCGGGACAGAGCGAACGACCAAAGCCTTGCTGTGGAAGCAGCAGCGAAGTGCGGTTTGCGCCAAGCTAAAAACTTCTGTGAAATCATAGCAGTCAATGGGAAATCAGAGCCGGTTCTGTGGGCTGCTTTTGTTGCTTGCCTTAGCCTAGTATTCCCAGCAGGATGGGAGAAACTCGCATAGAGGGAAAGCCTCTTTGCCAGGGCATCCCCTCTAAGAAAGCACAGCATTCTCTGGGAAATCAGAGTTGGGTTGGGGGATGCTGATGATGCTTGCTTGAGCTAGTCTCCGCAGCACGGTGGAAGATACCCGCATGGAGCGAAATACTCTTTGCCCTAGCATCCCTTCTGCCTGAGAGAGAAGCATGGTCGCACACATCTGTCACCGCGCTCCCCAGGAGCTAGTGTGGGGAAGGCGCCGCACGCCGCCTCCGGGGAAGAGAAGGAGCTGTTGGCCTTGGGGTCGGGAAAGCTTCAGGAAGCAGGATAGCCTGCTGTGCACGAACAGCTGGCCAGTGGCAAGACAAGTGTCACCCGCTCCCTGTGCGGAGAGATGGAAGCCTGGCTGCTAAGGAGACATGAGTGGACGACTAGGGCAGGGGCGCGTGCTCCACTCTGAGGAAGGAGTCTGGGCAGAAGGCAGGCCTGTCCTGTGCCTCTGGTCCCAAGGGGACAGCAACTCCTTGGCCACCTGTCCCAAGGGCAGACGGGCTTGCCCCCAGGTGCCATACCTGGAACTCGCAGAAACAACCCCATGGAGAAACGGGCAGTCAGATGCCCTCTTCCACCAATATGTGGCAGCGTTGTTCGTGGCAGGGGGTGTGCCGGGGAAGGAGTGGAGACAGTCCCCCACAGTTCCCCATCCAAGTGCACGGGCCGTGTGCACGGATCCTGTCGCCTCCTGTCTCCTGTAGTGAATGCACTGGCCTAGACCCCGAGTCTGCCTGAGCGCCTGACCAAAAGGCAAAGCCTTACCTAGGCCAGGAGATGGTCATAGGCATAGAGTGCCATGCTAGGCCACGCACGCTGCTGCAGGGTTGTGACTGTGTCTGCTTAGTTCGGCTTAGCAAGGTGAACCCTGGGCGCGAACTTGGAGCCCGGGAAAGCAAGGCCCAAGAGGCACCAGCTCTCCCACGGCTCTTCTTCCCTGCCGGGACAGAGCGAACGACCAAGCCTTGCTGAGGAAGCAGCAGAGAAGTGTGGTTTGCGACAAGCTGAAAACCTCTGTGAAAGCATAGCAGTCGCTGGGAAATCAGAGTCGGTTCTGTGGGCTGCTTTTGTTGCTTGCCTTAGCCTAGTATTCAAAGCACGATGGGAGAAACCCGCATAGAGCAAAAGCCTCTTTCCCAGGGCATCCCCTCTGGGAAAGCACAGCATTCTTTGGGAAATCAGAGTCGGGTTTGTGGGATGCTGCCTGCTGCTTGCCGGAGCTAGTGTCCACAGCACAGTGTGATAAACCCGCATGGAGCGAAATCATCTTGGACTGGGCATCCCCTCTGCCTGAGAGAGAAGCGTGGTGGCACCTGTGGTAAGCCTTTAAGGAAAGGGACACGTCTGTCACTGCAGAGCGACGGAAGCCTGGCTGCTAAGGAGACACGAGGGGAAGATTAGGGCAGGGGAAAGGGCTCCACTCTGAGGAAGGAGTCTGGGCAGAAAGCCTTTGGGTTCAAGGAGACAGCAGCTCCTTGGCCACCTGTCCGTGGTGGAGACATGGGCTTGGCACCAGGCGCCTACCCTGAACTCGAGAAACAACTCCCAGAAAGAACTGGCCATCAGATGCCGTCTTCCTCTAGGATGTGGAAGCGGGGAGGAGGCACGGGGTTTAAGGGGAAGGGGAGGGGACAGTCCCCCAAAGCTCCCTATTCAGTGCAAAGGGCAGTGTGCAGGGATCCTGTCACCTTCCTTTCCTGTGGGGAAAGCACTGGCCTAGTCCGCGAGTCCTCCTGAGCGCCAGAGTAAAAGGCCACAAGCGATGCCTCCACCGGGAGAAGGTAGTGTGCATAGAGTGCCATACTAGGCTACGCACGCTACTGCACTGTTGTGGCTATATCTGCTTAGTTTGTCCTGGCAGGTTGAACCCAGGACGCGAACATGGAGCCCTGGAAAGCAAGGCCCAAGAGGCACCAGCTCTCCCGCAGCTCTTCTTCCCTGATGCGAATGAAGCCTTGCTAAGGAAGCAGCGGCGAAGTGATGTTTGCTCCAAGACAAAGCCTCTGCGAAAGCACAGCATTCGCTGAGAAGTGTTCTGCGGGCTGCTGCTGCTTGCCCGAGCCCAGTCTCGCGGTGGGAGAAACCCGCATACAGCGAAAGCCTCTTTGCCTGGGCATCTCCCCTGGGAAAGCACAGCATTCGTTGGGAAATCAGAGTTGGGTTTGGGGATGCTGCTGCTACTTGCCTGAGCTATTCCCCGCAGCACGGTGGAAGACACCCGCATGTAGCGAAATACTCTTTGCCCTAGCATCCCTTCTGCCTGAGAGAGAATCGTGGTCGCACACGTCAGTCACCGCGCTCCCCAGGAGCAGGGTTGTGACTGTGTCTGCTAGTTCGGCTTAGCAAGGTGAACCACGGGGGCAAACTTGGAGTCCGGGAAAGCATGGCACAAGAGGCACCAGCTCTCCCACGGCTCTTCTTCCCTGCCGGGACAGAGCGAACGACCAAAGCCTTGCTGTGGAAGCAGCAGCGAAGTGCGGTTTGCGCCAAGCTAAAAACTTCTGTGAAAGCATAGCAGTCAATGGGAAATCAGAGCCGGTTCTGTGGGCTGCTTTTGTTGCTTGCCTTAGCCTAGTATTCCCAGCACGATGGGAGAAACTCGCATAGAGGGAAAGCCTCTTTGCCAGGGCATCCCCTCTAAGAAAGCACAGCATTCTCTGGGAAATCAGAGTTGGGTTGGGGGATGCTGCTGATGCTTGCTTGAGCTAGTCTCCGCAGCACGGTGGAAGATACCCGCATGGAGCGAAATACTCTTTGCCCTAGCATCCCTTCTGCCTGAGAGAGAAGCATGGTCACACACATCTGTCACCGCGCTCCTCAGGAGCAAGTGTGGGGAAGGCGCCGCACGCCGCCTCCGGGGAAGAGAAGGAGCTGTTGGCCTTGGGGTCGGGAAAGCTTCAGGAAGCAGGATAGCCTGCTGTGCACGAACAGCTGGCCAGTGGCAAGACAAGTGTCACCCGCTCCCTGTGCGGAGAGATGGAAGCCTGGCTGCTAAGGAGACATGAGTGGACGACTAGGGCAGGGGCGCGTGCTCCACTCTGAGGAAGGAGTCTGGGCAGAAGGCAGGCCTGTCCTGTGCCTCTGGTCCCAAGGGGACAGCAACTCCTTGGCCACCTGTCCCAAGGGCAGACGGGCTTGCCCCCAGGTGCCATACCTGGAACTCGCAGAAACAACCCCATGGAGAAACGGGCAGTCAGATGCCCTCTTCCACCAATATGTGGCAGCGTTGTTCGTGGCAGGGGGTGTGCCGGGGAAGGAGTGGAGACAGTCCCCCACAGTTCCCCATCCAAGTGCACGGGCCGTGTGCACGGATCCTGTCGCCTCCTCTCTCCTGTAGTGAAGGCACTGGCCTAGACCCCGAGTCTGCCTGAGCGCCTGACCAAAAGGCAAAGCCTTACCTAGGCCAGGAGATGGTCATAGGCATAGAGTGCCATGCTAGGCCACGCACGCTGCTGCAGGGTTGTGACTGTGTCTGCTTAGTTCGGCTTAGCAAGGTGAACCCTGGGCGCGAACTTGGAGCCCGGGAAAGCAAGGCCCAAGAGGCACCAGCTCTCCCACGGCTCTTCTTCCCTGCCGGGACAGAGCGAACGACCAAGCCTTGCTGAGGAAGCAGCAGAGAAGTGTGGTTTGCGACAAGCTGAAAACCTCTGTGAAAGCATAGCAGTCGCTGGGAAATCAGAGTCGGTTCTGTGGGCTGCTTTTGTTGCTTGCCTTAGCCTAGTATTCAAAGCACGATGGGAGAAACCCGCATAGAGCAAAAGCCTCTTTCCCAGGGCATCCCCTCTGGGAAAGCACAGCATTCTTTGGGAAATCAGAGTCGGGTTTGTGGGATGCTGCCTGCTGCTTGCCGGAGCTAGTGTCCACAGCACAGTGTGATAAACCCGCATGGAGCGAAATCATCTTGGACTGGGCATCCCCTCTGCCTGAGAGAGAAGCGTGGTGGCACCTGTGGTAAGCCTTTAAGGAAAGGGACACGTCTGTCACTGCAGAGCGACGGAAGCGTGGCTGCTAAGGAGACACGAGGGGAAGATTAGGGGAGGGGAAAGGGCTCCACTCTGAGGAAGGAGTCTGGGCAGAAAGCCTTTGGGTTCAAGGAGACAGCAGCTCCTTGGACACCTGTCCGTGGTGGAGACATGGGCTTGGCACCAGGCGCCTACCCTGAACTCGAGAAACAACTCCCAGAAAGAACTGGCCATCAGATGCCGTCTTCCTCTAGGATGTGGAAGCGTGGAGGAGGCACCGGGTTTAAGGGGAAGGGGAGGGGACAGTCCCCCAAAGCTCCCTATTCAGTGCAAAGGGCAGTGTGCAGGGATCCTGTCACCTTCCTTTCCTGTGGGGAAAGCACTGGCCTAGTCCGCGAGTCCTCCTGAGCGCCAGAGTAAAAGGCCACAAGCGATGCCTCCACCGGGAGAAGGTAGTGTGCATAGAGTGCCATACTAGGCTACGCACGCTACTGCACTGTTGTGGCTATATCTGCTTAGTTCGTACTGGCAGGTTGAACCCAGGACGCAAACATGGAGCCCTGGAAAGCAAGGCCCAAGGGGCACCAGCTCTCCCGCAGCTCTTCTTCCCTGATGGGAATGAAGCCTTGCTAAGGAAGCAGCGGCGAAGTGATGTTTGCTCCAAGACAAAGCCTCTGCGAAAGCACAGCATTCGTTGAGATGTGTTCTGCGGGCTGTTGCTGCTTGCCCGAGCCCAGTCTCGTGGTGGGAGAAACCCGCATACAGCGAAAGCCTCTTTGCCTGGGCATCTCCCCTGGGAAAGAACAGCATTCGTTGGGAAATCAGAGTTGGGTTTGGGGATGCTGCTGCTGCTTGCCTGAGCTATTCCCCGCAGCACGGTGGAAGACACCCGCATGTAGCGAAATACTCTTTGCCCTAGCATCCCTTCTGCCTGAGAGAGAATCGTGGTCGCACACGTCAGTCACCGCGCTCCCCAGGAGCAGGGTTGTGACTGTGTCTGCTAGTTCGGCTTAGCAAGGTGAACCACGGGGGCAAACTTGGAGTCCGGGAAAGCATGGCACAAGAGGCACCAGCTCTCCCACGGCTCTTCTTCCCTGCCAGGACAGAGCGAACGACCAAAGCCTTGCTGTGGAAGCAGCAGCGAAGTGCGGTTTGCGCCAAGCTAAAAACTTCTGTGAAAGCATAGCAGTCAATGGGAAATCAGAGCCGGTTCTGTGGGCTGCTTTTGTTGCTTGCCTTAGCCTAGTATTCCCAGCACGATGGGAGAAACTCGCATAGAGGGAAAGCCTCTTTGCCAGGGCATCCCCTCTAAGAAAGCACAGCATTCTCTGGGAAATCAGAGTTGGGTTGGGGGATGCTGCTGATGCTTGCTTGAGCTAGTCTCCGCAGCACGGTGGAAGATACCCGCATGGAGCGAAATACTCTTTGCCCTAGCATCCCTTCTGCCTGAGAGAGAAGCATGGTCGCACACATCTGTCACCGCGCTCCCCAGGAGCAAGTGTGGGGAAGGCGCCGCACGCCGCCTCCGGGGAAGAGAAGGAGCTGTTGGCCTTGGGGTCGGGAAAGCTTCAGGAAGCAGGATAGCCTGCTGTGCACGAACAGCTGGCCAGTGGCAAGACAAGTGTCACCCGCTCCCTGTGCGGAGAGATGGAAGCCTGGCTGCTAAGGAGACATGAGTGGACGACTAGGGCAGGGGCGCGTGCTCCACTCTGAGGAAGGAGTCTGGGCAGAAGGCAGGCCTGTCCTGTGCCTCTGGTCCCAAGGGGACAGCAACTCCTTGGCCACCTGTCCCAAGGGCAGACGGGCTTGCCCCCAGGTGCCATACCTGGAACTCACAGAAACAACCCCATGGAGAAACGGGCAGTCAGATGCCCTCTTCCACCAATATGTGGCAGCGTTGTTCGTGGCAGGGGGTGTGCCGGGGAAGGAGTGGAGACAGTCCCCCACAGTTCCCCATCCAAGTGCACGGGCCGTGTGCACGGATCCTGTCGCCTCCTGTCTCCTGTAGTGAAGGCACTGGCCTAGACCCCGAGTCTGCCTGAGCGCCTGAGCAAAAGGCAAAGCCTTACCTAGGCCAGGAGATGGTCATAGGCATAGAGTGCCATGCTAGGCCACGCACGCTGCTGCAGGGTTGTGACTGTGTCTGCTTAGTTCGGCTTAGCAAGGTGAACCCTGGGCGCGAACTTGGAGCCCGGGAAAGCAAGGCCCAAGAGGCACCAGCTCTCCCACGGCTCTTCTTCCCTGCCGGGACAGAGCGAACGACCAAGCCTTGCTGAGGAAGCAGCAGAGAAGTGTGGTTTGCGACAAGCTGAAAACCTCTGTGAAAGCATAGCAGTCGCTGGGAAATCAGAGTCGGTTCTGTGGGCTGCTTTTGTTGCTTGCCTTAGCCTAGTATTCAGAGCACGATGGGAGAAACCCGCATAGAGCAAAAGCCTCTTTCCCAGGGCATCCCCTCTGGGAAAGCACAGCATTCTTTGGGAAATCAGAGTCGGGTTTGTGGGATGCTGCCTGCTGCTTGCCGGAGCTAGTGTCCACAGCACAGTGTGATAAACCCGCATGGAGCGAAATCATCTTGGACTGGGCATCCCCTCTGCCTGAGAGAGAAGCGTGGTGGCACCTGTGGTAAGCCTTTAAGGAAAGGGACACGTCTGTCACTGTAGAGCGACAGAAGCCTGGCTGCTAAGGAGACACGAGGGGAAGATTAGGGCAGGGGAAAGGGCTCCACTCTGAGGAAGGAGTCTGGGCAGAAAGCCTTTGGGTTCAAGGAGACAGCAGCTCCTTGGCCACCTGTCCGTGGTGGAGACATGGGTTGGCACCAGGCGCCTACCCTGAACTCGAGAAACAACTCCCAGAAAGAACTGGCCATCAGATGCCGTCTTCCTCTAGGATGTGGAAGCGGGGAGGAGGCACGGGGTTTAAGGGGAAGGGGAGGGGACAGTCCCCCAAAGCTCCCTATTCAGTGCAAAGGGCAGTGTGCAGGGATCCTGTCACCTTCCTTTCCTGTGGGGAAAGCACTGGCCTAGTCCGCGAGTCCTCCTGAGCGCCAGAGTAAAAGGCCACAAGCGATGCCTCCACCGGGAGAAGGTAGTGTGCATAGAGTGCCATACTAGGCTACGCACGCTACTGCACTGTTGTGGCTATATCTGCTTAGTTTGTCCTGGCAGGTTGAACCCAGGACGCGAACATGGAGCCCTGGAAAGCAAGGCCCAAGAGGCACCAGCTCTCCCGCAGCTCTTCTTCCCTGATGGGAATGAAGCCTTGCTAAGGAAGCAGCGGCGAAGTGATGTTTGCTCCAAGACAAAGCCTCTGCGAAAGCACAGCATTCGCTGAGAAGTGTTCTGCGGGCTGCTGCTGCTTGCCCGAGCCCAGTCTCGCGGTGGGAGAAACCCGCATACAGCGAAAGCCTCTTTGCCTGGGCATCTCCCCTGGGAAAGCACAGCATTCGTTGGGAAATCAGAGTTGGGTTTGGGGATGCTGCTGCTGCTTGCCTGAGCTATTCCCCGCAGCACGGTGGAAGACACCCGCATGTAGCGAAATACTCTTTGCCCTAGCATCCCTTCTGCCTGAGAGAGAATCGTGGTCGCACACGTCAGTCACCGCGCTCCCCAGGAGCAGGGTTGTGACTGTGTCTGCTAGTTCGGCTTAGCAAGGTGAACCACGGGGGCAAACTTGGAGTCCGGGAAAGCATGGCACAAGAGGCACCAGCTCTCCCACGGCTCTTCTTCCCTGCCGGGACAGAGCGAACGACCAAAGCCTTGCTGTGGAAGCAGCAGCGAAGTGCGGTTTGCGCCAAGCTAAAAACTTCTGTGAAAGCATAGCAGTCAATGGGAAATCAGAGCCGGTTCTGTGGGCTGCTTTTGTTGCTTGCCTTAGCCTAGTATTCCCAGCACGATGGGAGAAACTCGCATAGAGGGAAAGCCTCTTTGCCAGGGCATCCCCTCTAAGAAAGCACAGCATTCTCTGGGAAATCAGAGTTGGGTTGGGGGATGCTGCTGATGCTTGCTTGAGCTAGTCTCCGCAGCACGGTGGAAGATACCCGCATGGAGCGAAATACTCTTTGCCCTAGCATCCCTTCTGCCTGAGAGAGAAGCATGGTCGCACACATCTGTCACCGCGCTCCCCAGGAGCAAGTGTGGGGAAGGCGCCGCACGCCGCCTCCGGGGAAGAGAAGGAGCTGTTGGCCTTGGGGTCGGGAAAGCTTCAGGAAGCAGGATAGCCTGCTGTGCACGAACAGCTGGCCAGTGGCAAGACAAGTGTCACCCGCTCCCTGTGCGGAGAGATGGAAGCCTGGCTGCTAAGGAGACATGAGTGGACGACTAGGGCAGGGGCGCGTGCTCCACTCTGAGGACGGAGTCTGGGCAGAAGGCAGGCCTGTCCTGTGCCTCTGGTCCCAAGGGGACAGCAACTCCTTGGCCACCTGTCCCAAGGGCAGACGGGCTTGCCCCCAGGTGCCATACCTGGAACTCGCAGAAACAACCCCATGGAGAAACGGGCAGTCAGATGCCCTCTTCCACCAATATGTGGCAGCGTTGTTCGTGGCAGGGGGTGTGCCGGGGAAGGAGTGGAGACAGTCCCCCACAGTTCCCCATCCAAGTGCACGGGCCGTGTACACGGATCCTGTCGCCTCCTGTCTCCTGTAGTGAAGGCACTGGCCTAGACCCCGAGTCTGCCTGAGCGCCTGAGCAAAAGGCAAAGCCTTACCTAGGCCAGGAGATGGTCATAGGCATAGAGTGCCATGCTAGGCCACGCACGCTGCTGCAGGGTTGTGACTGTGTCTGCTTAGTTCGGCTTAGCAAGGTGAACCCTGGGCGCGAACTTGGAACCCGGGAAAGCAAGGCCCAAGAGGCACCAGCTCTCCCACGGCTCTTCTTCCCTGCCGGGACAGAGCGAACGACCAAGCCTTGCTGAGGAAGCAGCAGAGAAGTGTGGTTTGCGACAAGCTGAAAACCTCTGTGAAAGCATAGCAGTCGCTGGGAAATCAGAGTCGGTTCTGTGGGCTGCTTTTGTTGCTTACCTTAGCCTAGTATTCACAGCACGATGGGAGAAACCCGCATAGAGCAAAAGCCTCTTTCCCAGGGCATCCCCTCTGGGAAAGCACAGCATTCTTTGGGAAATCAGAGTCGGGTTTGTGGGATGCGGCCTGCTGCTTGCCGGAGCTAGTGTCCACAGCACAGTGTGATAAACCCGCATGGAGCGAAATCATCTTGGACTGGGCATCCCCTCTGCCTGAGAGAGAAGCGTGGTGGCACCTGTGGTAAGCCTTTAAGGAAAGGGACACGTCTGTCACTGCAGAGCGACGGAAGCCTGGCTGCTAAGGAGACACGAGGGGAAGATTAGGGCAGGGGAAAGGGCTCCACTCTGAGGAAGGAGTCTGGGCAGAAAGCCTTTGGGTTCAAGGAGACAGCAGCTCCTTGGCCACCTGTCCGTGGTGGAGACATGGGCTTGGCACCAGGCGCCTACCCTGAACTCGAGAAACAACTCCCAGAAAGAACTGGCCATCAGATGCCGTCTTCCTCTAGGATGTGGAAGCGTGGAGGAGGCACGGGGTTTAAGGGGAAGGGGAGGGGACAGTCCCCCAAAGCTCCCTATTCAGTGCAAAGGGCAGTGTGCAGGGATCCTGTCACCTTCCTTTCCTGTGGGGAAAGCACTAGCCTAGTCCGCGAGTCCTCCTGAGCGCCAGAGTAAAAGGCCACAAGCGATGCCTCCACCGGGAGAAGGTAGTGTGCATAGAGTGCCATACTAGGCTACGCACGCTACTGCACTGTTGTGGCTATATCTGCTTAGTTCGTTCTGGCAGGTTGAACCCAGGACGCAAACATGGAGCCCAGGAAAGCAAGGCCCAAGGGGCACCAGCTCTCCCGCAGCTCTTCTTCCCTGATGGGAATGAAGCCTTGCTAAGGAAGCAGCGGCGAAGTGATGTTTGCTCCAAGACAAAGCCTCTGCGAAAGCACAGCATTCGCTGAGATGTGTTCTGCGGGCTGTTGCTGCTTGCCCGAGCCCAATCTCGCGGTGGGAGAAACCCGCATACAGCGAAAGCCTCTTTGCCTGGGCATCTCCCCTGGGAAAGCACAGCATTCGTTGGGAAATCAGAGTTGGGTTTGGGGATGCTGCTGCTGCTTGCCTGAGCTATTCCCCGCAGCACGGTGGAAGACACCCGCATGTAGCGAAATACTCTTTGCCCTAGCATCCCTTCTGCCTGAGAGAGAATCGTGGTCGCACACGTCAGTCACCGCGCTCCCCAGGAGCAGGGTTGTGACTGTGTCTGCTAGTTCGGCTTAGCAAGGTGAACCACGGGGGCAAACTTGGAGTCCGGGAAAGCATGGCACAAGAGGCACCAGCTCTCCCACGGCTCTTCTTCCCTGCCGGGACAGAGCGAACGACCAAAGCCTTGCTGTGGAAGCAGCAGCGAAGTGCGGTTTGCGCCAAGCTAAAAACTTCTGTGAAAGCATAGCAGTCAATGGGAAATCAGAGCCGGTTCTGTGGGCTGCTTTTGTTGCTTGCCTTAGCCTAGTATTCCCAGCACGATGGGAGAAACTCGCATAGAGGGAAAGCCTCTTTGCCAGGGCATCCCCTCTAAGAAAGCACAGCATTCTCTGGGAAATCAGAGTTGGGTTGGGGGATGCTGCTGATGCTTGCTTGAGCTAGTCTCCGCAGCACGGTGGAAGATACCCGCATGGAGCGAAATACTCTTTGCCCTAGCATCCCTTCTGCCTGAGAGAGAAGCATGGTCGCACACATCTGTCACCGCGCTCCCCAGGAGCAAGTGTGGGGAAGGCGCCGCACGCCGCCTCCGGGGAAGAGAAGGAGCTGTTGGCCTTGGGGTCGGGAAAGCTTCAGGAAGCAGGATAGCCTGCTGTGCACGAACAGCTGGCCAGTGGCAAGACAAGTGTCACCCGCTCCCTGTGCGGAGAGATGGAAGCCTGGCTGCTAAGGAGACATGAGTGGACGACTAGGGCAGGGGCGCGTGCTCCACTCTGAGGAAGGAGTCTGGGCAGAAGGCAGGCCTGTCCTGTGCCTCTGGTCCCAAGGGGACAGCAACTCCTTGGCCACCTGTCCCAAGGGCAGACGGGCTTGCCCCCAGGTGCCATACCTGGAACTCGCAGAAACAACCCCATGGAGAAACGGGCAGTCAGATGCCCTCTTCCACCAATATGTGGCAGCGTTGTTCGTGGCAGGGGGTGTGCCGGGGAAGGAGTGGAGACAGTCCCCCACAGTTCCCCATCCAAGTGCACGGGCCGTGTGCACGGATCCTGTCGCCTCCTGTCTCCTGTAGTGAAGGCACTGGCCTAGACCCCGAGTCTGCCTGAGCGCCTGACCAAAAGGCAAAGCCTTACCTAGGCCAGGAGATGGTCATAGGCATAGAGTGCCATGCTAGGCCACGCACGCTGCTGCAGGGTTGTGACTGTGTCTGCTTAGTTCGGCTTAGCAAGGTGAACCCTGGGCGCGAACTTGGAGCCCGGGAAAGCAAGGCCCAAGAGGCACCAGCTCTCCCACGGCTCTTCTTCCCTGCCGGGACAGAGCGAACGACCAAGCCTTGCTGAGGAAGCAGCAGAGAAGTGTGGTTTGCGACAAGCTGAAAACCTCTGTGAAAGCATAGCAGTCGCTGGGAAATCAGAGTCGGTTCTGTGGGCTGCTTTTGTTGCTTGCCTTAGCCTAGTATTCAAAGCACGATGGGAGAAACCCGCATAGAGCAAAAGCCTCTTTCCCAGGGCATCCCCTCTGGGAAAGCACAGCATTCTTTGGGAAATCAGAGTCGGGTTTGTGGGATGCGGCCTGCTGCTTGCCGGAGCTAGTGTCCACAGCACAGTGTGATAAACCCGCATGGAGCGAAATCATCTTGGACTGGGCATCCCCTCTGCCTGAGAGAGAAGCGTGGTGGCACCTGTGGTAAGCCTTTAAGGAAAGGGACACGTCTGTCACTGCAGAGCGACGGAAGCCTGGCTGCTAAGGAGACACGAGGGGAAGATTAGGGCAGGGGAAAGGGCTCCACTCTGAGGAAGGAGTCTGGGCAGAAAGCCTTTGGGTTCAAGGAGACAGCAGCTCCTTGGCCACCTGTCCGTGGTGGAGACATGGGCTTGGCACCAGGCGCCTACCCTGAACTCGAGAAACAACTCCCAGAAAGAACTGGCCATCAGATGCCGTCTTCCTCTAGGATGTGGAAGCGTGGAGGAGGCACGGGGTTTAAGGGGAAGGGGAGGGGACAGTCCCCCAAAGCTCCCTATTCAGTGCAAAGGGCAGTGTGCAGGGATCCTGTCACCTTCCTTTCCTGTGGGGAAAGCACTGGCCTAGTCCGCGAGTCCTCCTGAGCGCCAGAGTAAAAGGCCACAAGCGATGCCTCCACCGGGAGAAGGTAGTGTGCATAGAGTGCCATACTAGGCTACGCACGCTACTGCACTGTTGTGGCTATATCTGCTTAGTTTGTCCTGGCAGGTTGAACCCAGGACGCGAACATGGAGCCCTGGAAAGCAAGGCCCAAGAGGCACCAGCTCTCCCGCAGCTCTTCTTCCCTGATGCGAATGAAGCCTTGCTAAGGAAGCAGCGGCGAAGTGATGTTTGCTCCAAGACAAAGCCTCTGCGAAAGCACAGCATTCGCTGAGAAGTGTTCTGCGGGCTGCTGCTGCTTGCCCGAGCCCAGTCTCGCGGTGGGAGAAACCCGCATACAGCGAAAGCCTCTTTGCCTGGGCATCTCCCCTGGGAAAGCACAGCATTCGTTGGGAAATCAGAGTTGGGTTTGGGGATGCTGCTGCTGCTTGCCTGAGCTATTCCCCGCAGCACGGTGGAAGACACCCGCATGTAGCGAAATACTCTTTGCCCTAGCATCCCTTCTGCCTGAGAGAGAATCGTGGTCGCACACGTCAGTCACCGCGCTCCCCAGGAGCAGGGTTGTGACTGTGTCTGCTAGTTCGGCTTAGCAAGGTGAACCACGGGGGCAAACTTGGAGTCCGGGAAAGCATGGCACAAGAGGCACCAGCTCTCCCACGGCTCTTCTTCCCTGCCGGGACAGAGCGAACGACCAAAGCCTTGCTGTGGAAGCAGCAGCGAAGTGCGGTTTGCGCCAAGCTAAAAACTTCTGTGAAAGCATAGCAGTCAATGGGAAATCAGAGCCGGTTCTGTGGGCTGCTTTTGTTGCTTGCCTTAGCCTAGTATTCCCAGCACGATGGGAGAAACTCGCATAGAGGGAAAGCCTCTTTGCCAGGGCATCCCCTCTAAGAAAGCACAGCATTCTCTGGGAAATCAGAGTTGGGTTGGGGGATGCTGCTGATGCTTGCTTGAGCTAGTCTCCGCAGCACGGTGGAAGATACCCGCATGGAGCGAAATACTCTTTGCCCTAGCATCCCTTCTGCCTGAGAGAGAAGCATGGTCGCACACATCTGTCACCGCGCTCCCCAGGAGCAAGTGTGGGGAAGGCGCCGCACGCCGCCTCCGGGGAAGAGAAGGAGCTGTTGGCCTTGGGGTCGGGAAAGCTTCAGGAAGCAGGATAGCCTGCTGTGCACGAACAGCTGGCCAGTGGCAAGACAAGTGTCACCCGCTCCCTGTGCGGAGAGATGGAAGCCTGGCTGCTAAGGAGACATGAGTGGACGACTAGGGCAGGGGCGCGTGCTCCACTCTGAGGAAGGAGTCTGGGCAGAAGGCAGGCCTGTCCTGTGCCTCTGGTCCCAAGGGGACAGCAACTCCTTGGCCACCTGTCCCAAGGGCAGACGGGCTTGCCCCCAGGTGCCATACCTGGAACTCGCAGAAACAACCCCATGGAGAAACGGGCAGTCAGATGCCCTCTTCCACCAATATGTGGCAGCGTTGTTCGTGGCAGGGGGTGTGCCGGGGAAGGAGTGGAGACAGTCCCCCACAGTTCCCCATCCAAGTGCACGGGCCGTGTGCACGGATCCTGTCGCCTCCTCTCTCCTGTAGTGAAGGCACTGGCCTAGACCCCGAGTCTGCCTGAGCGCCTGAGCAAAAGGCAAAGCCTTACCTAGGCCAGGAGATGGTCATAGGCATAGAGTGCCATGCTAGGCCACGCACGCTGCTGCAGGGTTGTGACTGTGTCTGCTTAGTTCGGCTTAGCAAGGTGAACCCTGGGCGCGAACTTGGAGCCCGGGAAAGCAAGGCCCAAGAGGCACCAGCTCTCCCACGGCTCTTCTTCCCTGCCGGGACAGAGCGAACGACCAAGCCTTGCTGAGGAAGCAGCAGAGAAGTGTGGTTTGCGACAAGCTGAAAACCTCTGTGAAAGCATAGCAGTCGCTGGGAAATCAGAGTCGGTTCTGTGGGCTGATTTTGTTGCTTGCCTTAGCCTAGTATTCAAAGCACGATGGGAGAAACCCGCATAGAGCAAAAGCCTCTTTCCCAGGGCATCCCCTCTGGGAAAGCACAGCATTCTTTGGGAAATCAGAGTCGGGTTTGTGGGATGCTGCCTGCTGCTTGCCGGAGCTAGTGTCCACAGCACAGTGTGATAAACCCGCATGGAGCGAAATCATCTTGGACTGGGCATCCCCTCTGCCTGAGAGAGAAGCGTGGTGGCACCTGTGGTAAGCCTTTAAGGAAAGGGACACGTCTGTCACTGCAGAGCGACGGAAGCCTGGCTGCTAAGGAGACACGAGGGGAAGATTAGGGCAGGGGAAAGGGCTCCACTCTGAGGAAGGAGTCTGGGCAGAAAGCCTTTGGGTTCAAGGAGACAGCAGCTCCTTGGACACCTGTCCGTGGTGGAGACATGGGCTTGGCACCAGGCGCCTACCCTGAACTCGAGAAACAACTCCCAGAAAGAACTGGCCATCAGATGCCGTCTTCCTCTAGGATGTGGAAGCGTGGAGGAGGCACCGGGTTTAAGGGGAAGGGGAGGGGACAGTCCCCCAAAGCTCCCTATTCAGTGCAAAGGGCAGTGTGCAGGGATCCTGTCACCTTCCTTTCCTGTGGGGAAAGCACTAGCCTAGTCCGCGAGTCCTCCTGAGCGCCAGAGTAAAAGGCCACAAGCGATGCCTCCACCGGGAGAAGGTAGTGTGCATAGAGTGCCATACTAGGCTACGCACGCTACTGCACTGTTGTGGCTATATCTGCTTAGTTCGTACTGGCAGGTTGAACCCAGGACGCAAACATGGAGCCCTGGAAAGCAAGGCCCAAGGGGCACCAGCTCTCCCGCAGCTCTTCTTCCCTGATGGGAATGAAGCCTTGCTAAGGAAGCAGCGGCGAAGTGATGTTTGCTCCAAGACAAAGCCTCTGCGAAAGCACAGCATTCGCTGAGATGTGTTCTGCGGGCTGTTGCTGCTTGCCCGAGCCCAGTCTCGTGGTGGGAGAAACCCGCATACAGCGAAAGCCTCTTTGCCTGGGCATCTCCCCTGGGAAAGCACAGCATTCGTTGGGAAATCAGAGTTGGGTTTGGGGATGCTGCTGCTGCTTGCCTGAGCTATTCCCCGCAGCACGGTGGAAGACACCCGCATGTAGCGAAATACTCTTTGCCCTAGCATCCCTTCTGCCTGAGAGAGAATCGTGGTCGCACACGTCAGTCACCGCGCTCCCCAGGAGCAGGGTTGTGACTGTGTCTGCTAGTTCGGCTTAGCAAGGTGAACCACGGGGGCAAACTTGGAGTCCGGGAAAGCATGGCACAAGAGGCACCAGCTCTCCCACGGCTCTTCTTCCCTGCCAGGACAGAGCGAACGACCAAAGCCTTGCTGTGGAAGCAGCAGCGAAGTGCGGTTTGCGCCAAGCTAAAAACTTCTGTGAAAGCATAGCAGTCAATGGGAAATCAGAGCCGGTTCTGTGGGCTGCTTTTGTTGCTTGCCTTAGCCTAGTATTCCCAGCACGATGGGAGAAACTCGCATAGAGGGAAAGCCTCTTTGCCAGGGCATCCCCTCTAAGAAAGCACAGCATTCTCTGGGAAATCAGAGTTGGGTTGGGGGATGCTGCTGATGCTTGCTTGAGCTAGTCTCCGCAGCACGGTGGAAGATACCCGCATGGAGCGAAATACTCTTTGCCCTAGCATCCCTTCTGCCTGAGAGAGAAGCATGGTCGCACACATCTGTCACCGCGCTCCCCAGGAGCAAGTGTGGGGAAGGCGCCGCACGCCGCCTCCGGGGAAGAGAAGGAGCTGTTGGCCTTGGGGTCGGGAAAGCTTCAGGAAGCAGGATAGCCTGCTGTGCACGAACAGCTGGCCAGTGGCAAGACAAGTGTCACCCGCTCCCTGTGCGGAGAGATGGAAGCCTGGCTGCTAAGGAGACATGAGTGGACGACTAGGGCAGGGGCGCGTGCTCCACTCTGAAAAAGGAGTCTGGGCAGAAGGCAGGCCTGTCCTGTGCCTCTGGTCCCAAGGGGACAGCAACTCCTTGGCCACCTGTCCCAAGGGCAGACGGGCTTGCCCCCAGGTGCCATACCTGGAACTCACAGAAACAACCCCATGGAGAAACGGGCAGTCAGATGCCCTCTTCCACCAATATGTGGCAGCGTTGTTCGTGGCAGGGGGTGTGCCGGGGAAGGAGTGGAGACAGTCCCCCACAGTTCCCCATCCAAGTGCACGGGCCGTGTGCACGGATCCTGTCGCCTCCTGTCTCCTGTAGTGAAGGCACTGGCCTAGACCCCGAGTCTGCCTGAGCGCCTGAGCAAAAGGCAAAGCCTTACCTAGGCCAGGAGATGGTCATAGGCATAGAGTGCCATGCTAGGCCACGCACGCTGCTGCAGGGTTGTGACTGTGTCTGCTTAGTTCGGCTTAGCAAGGTGAACCCTGGGCGCGAACTTGGAGCCCGGGAAAGCAAGGCCCAAGAGGCACCAGCTCTCCCACGGCTCTTCTTCCCTGCCGGGACAGAGCGAACGACCAAGCCTTGCTGAGGAAGCAGCAGAGAAGTGTGGTTTGCGACAAGCTGAAAACCTCTGTGAAAGCATAGCAGTCGCTGGGAAATCAGAGTCGGTTCTGTGGGCTGCTTTTGTTGCTTGCCTTAGCCTAGTATTCAGAGCACGATGGGAGAAACCCGCATAGAGCAAAAGCCTCTTTCCCAGGGCATCCCCTCTGGGAAAGCACAGCATTCTTTGGGAAATCAGAGTCGGGTTTGTGGGATGCTGCCTGCTGCTTGCCGGAGCTAGTGTCCACAGCACAGTGTGATAAACCCGCATGGAGCGAAATCATCTTGGACTGGGCATCCCCTCTGCCTGAGAGAGAAGCGTGGTGGCACCTGTGGTAAGCCTTTAAGGAAAGGGACACGTCTGTCACTGTAGAGCGACAGAAGCCTGGCTGCTAAGGAGACACGAGGGGAAGATTAGGGCAGGGGAAAGGGCTCCACTCTGAGGAAGGAGTCTGGGCAGAAAGCCTTTGGGTTCAAGGAGACAGCAGCTCCTTGGCCACCTGTCCGTGGTGGAGACATGGGCTTGGCACCAGGCGCCTACCCTGAACTCGAGAAACAACTCCCAGAAAGAACTGGCCATCAGATGCCGTCTTCCTCTAGGATGTGGAAGCGGGGAGGAGGCACGGGGTTTAAGGGGAAGGGGAGGGGACAGTCCCCCAAAGCTCCCTATTCAGTGCAAAGGGCAGTGTGCAGGGATCCTGTCACCTTCCTTTCCTGTGGGGAAAGCACTGGCCTAGTCCGCGAGTCCTCCTGAGCGCCAGAGTAAAAGGCCACAAGCGATGCCTCCACCGGGAGAAGGTAGTGTGCATAGAGTGCCATACTAGGCTACGCACGCTACTGCACTGTTGTGGCTATATCTGCTTAGTTTGTCCTGGCAGGTTGAACCCAGGACGCGAACATGGAGCCCTGGAAAGCAAGGCCCAAGAGGCACCAGCTCTCCCGCAGCTCTTCTTCCCTGATGCGAATGAAGCCTTGCTAAGGAAGCAGCGGCGAAGTGATGTTTGCTCCAAGACAAAGCCTCTGCGAAAGCACAGCATTCGCTGAGAAGTGTTCTGCGGGCTGCTGCTGCTTGCCCGAGCCCAGTCTCGCGGTGGGAGAAACCCGCATACAGCGAAAGCCTCTTTGCCTGGGCATCTCCCCTGGGAAAGCACAGCATTCGTTGGGAAATCAGAGTTGGGTTTGGGGATGCTGCTGCTGCTTGCCTGAGCTATTCCCCGCAGCACGGTGGAAGACACCCGCATGTAGCGAAATACTCTTTGCCCTAGCATCCCTTCTGCCTGAGAGAGAATCGTGCTCGCACACGTCAGTCACCGCGCTCCCCAGGAGCAGGGTTGTGACTGTGTCTGCTAGTTCGGCTTAGCAAGGTGAACCACGGGGGCAAACTTGGAGTCCGGGAAAGCATGGCACAAGAGGCACCAGCTCTCCCACGGCTCTTCTTCCCTGCCGGGACAGAGCGAACGACCAAAGCCTTGCTGTGGAAGCAGCAGCGAAGTGCGGTTTGCGCCAAGCTAAAAACTTCTGTGAAAGCATAGCAGTCAATGGGAAATCAGAGCCGGTTCTGTGGGCTGCTTTTGTTGCTTGCCTTAGCCTAGTATTCCCAGCACGATGGGAGAAACTCGCATAGAGGGAAAGCCTCTTTGCCAGGGCATCCCCTCTAAGAAAGCACAGCATTCTCTGGGAAATCAGAGTTGGGTTGGGGGATGCTGCTGATGCTTGCTTGAGCTAGTCTCCGCAGCACGGTGGAAGATACCCGCATGGAGCGAAATACTCTTTGCCCTAGCATCCCTTCTGCCTGAGAGAGAAGCATGGTCGCACACATCTGTCACCGCGCTCCCCAGGAGCAAGTGTGGGGAAGGCGCCGCACGCCGCCTCCGGGGAAGAGAAGGAGCTGTTGGCCTTGGGGTCGGGAAAGCTTCAGGAAGCAGGATAGCCTGCTGTGCACGAACAGCTGGCCAGTGGCAAGACAAGTGTCACCCGCTCCCTGTGCGGAGAGATGGAAGCCTGGCTGCTAAGGAGACATGAGGGGGCGACTAGGGCAGGGGCGCGTGCTCCACTCTGAGGAAGGAGTCTGGGCAGAAGGCAGGCCTGTCCTGTGCCTCTGGTCCCAAGGGGACAGCAACTCCTTGGCCACCTGTCCCAAGAGCAGACGGGCTTGCCCCCAGGTGCCATACCTGGAACTCGCAGAAACAACCCCATGGAGAAACGGGCAGTCAGATGCCCTCTTCCACCAATATGTGGCAGCGTTGTTCGTGGCAGGGGGTGTGCCGGGGAAGGAGTGGAGACAGTCCCCCACAGTTCCCCATCCAAGTGCACGGGCCGTGTGCACGGATCCTGTCGCCTCCTCTCTCCTGTAGTGAAGGCACTGGCCTAGACCCCGAGTCTGCCTGAGCGCCTGAGCAAAAGGCAAAGCCTTACCTAGGCCAGGAGATGGTCATAGGCATAGAGTGCCATGCTAGGCCACGCACGCTGCTGCAGGGTTGTGACTGTGTCTGCTTAGTTCGGCTTAGCAAGGTGAACCCTGGGCGCGAACTTGGAGCCCGGGAAAGCAAGGCCCAAGAGGCACCAGCTCTCCCACGGCTCTTCTTCCCTGCCGGGACAGAGCGAACGACCAAGCCTTGCTGAGGAAGCAGCAGAGAAGTGTGGTTTGCGACAAGCTGAAAACCTCTGTGAAAGCATAGCAGTCGCTGGGAAATCAGAGTCGGTTCTGTGGGCTGCTTTTGTTGCTTGCCTTAGCCTAGTATTCACAGCACGATGGGAGAAACCCGCATAGAGCAAAAGCCTCTTTCCCAGGGCATCCCCTCTGGGAAAGCACAGCATTCTTTGGGAAATCAGAGTCGGGTTTGTGGGATGCTGCCTGCTGCTTGCCGGAGCTAGTGTCCACAGCACAGTGTGATAAACCCGCATGGAGCGAAATCATCTTGGACTGGGCATCCCCTCTGCCTGAGAGAGAAGCGTGGTGGCACCTGTGGTAAGCCTTTAAGGAAAGGGACACGTCTGTCACGGCAGAGCGACGGAAGCCTGGCTGCTAAGGAGACACGAGGGGAAGATTAGGGCAGGGGAAAGGGCTCCACTCTGAGGAAGGAGTCTGGGCAGAAAGCCTTTGGGTTCAAGGAGACAGCAGCTCCTTGGACACCTGTCCGTGGTGGAGACATGGGCTTGGCACCAGGCGCCTACCCTGAACTCGAGAAACAACTCCCAGAAAGAACTGGCCATCAGATGCCGTCTTCCTCTAGGATGTGGAAGCGTGGAGGAGGCACCGGGTTTAAGGGGAAGGGGAGGGGACAGTCCCCCAAAGCTCCCTATTCAGTGCAAAGGGCAGTGTGCAGGGATCCTGTCACCTTCCTTTCCTGTGGGGAAAGCACTAGCCTAGTCCGCGAGTCCTCCTGAGCGCCAGAGTAAAAGGCCACAAGCGATGCCTCCACCGGGAGAAGGTAGTGTGCATAGAGTGCCATACTAGGCTACGCACGCTACTGCACTGTTGTGGCTATATCTGCTTAGTTCGTACTGGCAGGTTGAACCCAGGACGCAAACATGGAGCCCTGGAAAGCAAGGCCCAAGGGGCACCAGCTCTCCCGCAGCTCTTCTTCCCTGATGGGAATGAAGCCTTGCTAAGGAAGCAGCGGCGAAGTGATGTTTGCTCCAAGACAAAGCCTCTGCGAAAGCACAGCATTCGCTGAGATGTGTTCTGCGGGCTGTTGCTGCTTGCCCGAGCCCAGTCTCGTGGTGGGAGAAACCCGCATACAGCGAAAGCCTCTTTGCCTGGGCATCTCCCCTGGGAAAGCACAGCATTCGTTGGGAAATCAGAGTTGGGTTTGGGGATGCTGCTGCTGCTTGCCTGAGCTATTCCCCGCAGCACGGTGGAAGACACCCGCATGTAGCGAAATACTCTTTGCCCTAGCATCCCTTCTGCCTGAGAGAGAATCGTGGTCGCACACGTCAGTCACCGCGCTCCCCAGGAGCAGGGTTGTGACTGTGTCTGCTAGTTCGGCTTAGCAAGGTGAACCACGGGGGCAAACTTGGAGTCCGGGAAAGCATGGCACAAGAGGCACCAGCTCTCCCACGGCTCTTCTTCCCTGCCAGGACAGAGCGAACGACCAAAGCCTTGCTGTGGAAGCAGCAGCGAAGTGCGGTTTGCGCCAAGCTAAAAACTTCTGTGAAAGCATAGCAGTCAATGGGAAATCAGAGCCGGTTCTGTGGGCTGCTTTTGTTGCTTGCCTTAGCCTAGTATTCCCAGCACGATGGGAGAAACTCGCATAGAGGGAAAGCCTCTTTGCCAGGGCATCCCCTCTAAGAAAGCACAGCATTCTCTGGGAAATCAGAGTTGGGTTGGGGGATGCTGCTGATGCTTGCTTGAGCTAGTCTCCGCAGCACGGTGGAAGATACCCGCATGGAGCGAAATACTCTTTGCCCTAGCATCCCTTCTGCCTGAGAGAGAAGCATGGTCGCACACATCTGTCACCGCGCTCCCCAGGAGCAAGTGTGGGGAAGGCGCCGCACGCCGCCTCCGGGGAAGAGAAGGAGCTGTTGGCCTTGGGGTCGGGAAAGCTTCAGGAAGCAGGATAGCCTGCTGTGCACGAACAGCTGGCCAGTGGCAAGACAAGTGTCACCCGCTCCCTGTGCGGAGAGATGGAAGCCTGGCTGCTAAGGAGACATGAGTGGACGACTAGGGCAGGGGCGCGTGCTCCACTCTGAAAAAGGAGTCTGGGCAGAAGGCAGGCCTGTCCTGTGCCTCTGGTCCCAAGGGGACAGCAACTCCTTGGCCACCTGTCCCAAGGGCAGACGGGCTTGCCCCCAGGTGCCATACCTGGAACTCACAGAAACAACCCCATGGAGAAACGGGCAGTCAGATGCCCTCTTCCACCAATATGTGGCAGCGTTGTTCGTGGCAGGGGGTGTGCCGGGGAAGGAGTGGAGACAGTCCCCCACAGTTCCCCATCCAAGTGCACGGGCCGTGTGCACGGATCCTGTCGCCTCCTGTCTCCTGTAGTGAAGGCACTGGCCTAGACCCCGAGTCTGCCTGAGCGCCTGAGCAAAAGGCAAAGCCTTACCTAGGCCAGGAGATGGTCATAGGCATAGAGTGCCATGCTAGGCCACGCACGCTGCTGCAGGGTTGTGACTGTGTCTGCTTAGTTCGGCTTAGCAAGGTGAACCCTGGGCGCGAACTTGGAGCCCGGGAAAGCAAGGCCCAAGAGGCACCAGCTCTCCCACGGCTCTTCTTCCCTGCCGGGACAGAGCGAACGACCAAGCCTTGCTGAGGAAGCAGCAGAGAAGTGTGGTTTGCGACAAGCTGAAAACCTCTGTGAAAGCATAGCAGTCGCTGGGAAATCAGAGTCGGTTCTGTGGGCTGCTTTTGTTGCTTGCCTTAGCCTAGTATTCAGAGCACGATGGGAGAAACCCGCATAGAGCAAAAGCCTCTTTCCCAGGGCATCCCCTCTGGGAAAGCACAGCATTCTTTGGGAAATCAGAGTCGGGTTTGTGGGATGCTGCCTGCTGCTTGCCGGAGCTAGTGTCCACAGCACAGTGTGATAAACCCGCATGGAGCGAAATCATCTTGGACTGGGCATCCCCTCTGCCTGAGAGAGAAGCGTGGTGGCACCTGTGGTAAGCCTTTAAGGAAAGGGACACGTCTGTCACGGCAGAGCGACAGAAGCCTGGCTGCTAAGGAGACACGAGGGGAAGATTAGGGCAGGGGAAAGGGCTCCACTCTGAGGAAGGAGTCTGGGCAGAAAGCCTTTGGGTTCAAGGAGACAGCAGCTCCTTGGCCACCTGTCCGTGGTGGAGACATGGGCTTGGCACCAGGCGCCTACCCTGAACTCGAGAAACAACTCCCAGAAAGAACTGGCCATCAGATGCCGTCTTCCTCTAGGATGTGGAAGCGGGGAGGAGGCACGGGGTTTAAGGGGAAGGGGAGGGGACAGTCCCCCAAAGCTCCCTATTCAGTGCAAAGGGCAGTGTGCAGGGGTCCTGTCACCTTCCTTTCCTGTGGGGAAAGCACTGGCCTAGTCCGCGAGTCCTCCTGAGCGCCAGAGTAAAAGGCCACAAGCGATGCCTCCACCGGGAGAAGGTAGTGTGCATAGAGTGCCATACTAGGCTACGCACGCTACTGCACTGTTGTGGCTATATCTGCTTAGTTTGTCCTGGCAGGTTGAACCCAGGACGCGAACATGGAGCCCTGGAAAGCAAGGCCCAAGAGGCACCAGCTCTCCCGCAGCTCTTCTTCCCTGATGCGAATGAAGCCTTGCT